>NC_134687.1:483192955-483493955 GCF_050947455.1 Rhinoderma darwinii
CTAACACTAACCCCCTTTATTACCCCGGTACCCACCGCCACCAGGGGTGCTGGGAAGAGCCGGGTACGATCCAGTACCTGACCATCTGTAGTGATGGTCGGCCACTGGGGTGGCCGCAGGCTGGTATTATCAGGAGGGGAAAGGCCAAAAACAGTGGCCCTTCCCATCCTGGTAATGCTGCCTGCTGCTGCTTTATTGTATCTGGCTGGTTATGAAAATGGGGGGGACCCCACGTCATTTAAAAAAAATAAAATAAAAAAATAATTGGAAAGAACGATGTCGGGTCCCCCCCAATTTTCATAACCAGCCAGATACAACACAGCAGCAGCAGGCAGCATTACAAGGGTGGGAAGGGCCACTGTTTTTGCCCTTCCCCAGCCTAATACTACCAGCCTGCGGCCACCCCGGTGCCTGCCGGTCACTACAGATGGTCGGGTACTGGTTTGTACCCGGCTCTTCCCAGTACCCCTGGTGGCGGTGGGTACCGGGGTAATAATGGGGGTTAGTGTAGCTTCTGCACCGGCTAACATTAAGCCTCACCTTAGTAATGGAGGTTGTCAATCAGCCAGCGGCCATTACTAAGGCGGTGATAATAAAGTTTAAAAAGATACAAGCACATAGAAAAAATATTTTATTGAAATAAAAAAACAACCCTCATTAACCATTTTATTGAGAATAAAAAAAACGCCGTCATTGAAGTCCTCGTATCCGAAGTCCAACAACCGAACCTGTAAAAAAAACACAAACACACAAAAATAATCAGTAACACATAACGAAGCAAAATTATTATTCTTACCTATCCTGGGTCCAGCGCTGGAGCCGCAATGTCAGCGAGCTGGGCCCTGTATCTAATCCTATCATGTGTGATACAGTCTGCTGAGCTGTGTATCTAATCCAATCATGTATGATACTGTCTGCTGGGCCCTATATCTAATCCGATCATGTGTGATACTGACTGCTGAGCCCTGTATCTAATCCTATCATGTGTGATACTGTCTGCTGAGCCACTGTATCTAATCCTATCATGTGTGGTACTGTCTGCTGAGCCACTGTATCTAATCCTATCATGTGTGATACTGTCTGCTGAGCCACTGTATCTAATCCTATCATGTGTGGTACTGTCTGCTGGGCCACTGTATCTAATCCTATCATGTGTGATACTGTCTGCTGAGCTGTGTATCTAATCCTATCATGTGTCATACTGCCTTCTGAGCCACTGTATCTAATCCTATCATGTGTGATACTGTCTGCTCAGCCACTGTATCTAATCCTATCCATAGTTTATAGGGTCGTAGTGCTATAGATATGCTATGCTGTCTCATATACACACTTTTTTTTGTGGCGGACACATATGTATTGGGGCTATTTCCCGGACATTTTAAGCCCTGAGGGTATGTTCACACGGCAGCGTCCGTTACGGCTGAAATTACTGTGCTGTTTTCAGGAGAAAACAGCACTGTAATTTCAGCCGTAATGGCATGTGCAGGCGTCTTTTGCTGCGTCCATTACGGAAGTAATTGAAGCTGGTTTTCCATGGAGTCCATGGAAAACGGCTCCATTTACGTCTGAAGAAGTGACAGGCACTTTTTTACGCGCCGCCTTTTGACAGCGGCGCGTAAAAAAAAATGACCGTCGGCACAGAACATCGTAAGACCCATTCAAATGAATGGGCAGATGTTTGCCGACGCTTTTGAGCCGCATTTTCGGACGTAATTCAATGCTAAAACGCCCGATTTACGTCCGTAAATAGTGTGTGTGAACCCAGCCTTAGTGACGCCCCGGCTGCTAGTGCTGCATTGTTGGGTCACTTAGGAGACCCAGCGATGCAGCTGAAAGCGGACCGTCGGCCATGAGAAGTTTGCGGGGGGGGGGGGCCCAGTAAGAATTCTTGCATCGGGGCCCATGAGCCTCTAGCTACGCCCCTGGTCATAACTCTGTAAACAATGATCGTTTTTCTAAATAAAAAAACACTGCTGTAATCTACATTACAGCGCCGTTCATATTATGTACAATATAGGGCACTTATAATGTGGTGACAGAGCCTCTTTAAACTTCTTTCGGAACTGAAAGACGCAGAGGGTCGTTATCCTTTTATCAAAGCTCACATTGGAAATGCTTTGTTTTCTATAGCCAACTTATATGCTCCCAATACTGACCAGCTGTCGTGGATTGTTCAGACCTTAGAAAGTTTCAGGTTGTTTGCAGAGGGCATAAGAGTAATAGGTGGAGACTTCAACATTCCACTCAACCCCATTATTGACTCTTGTCGTGGAAGTCAATGGTTCAAAATATATTAGACTGAAATTTAGACGAGTCCAACAGAATCTCAGGCCAGGCACTTTATCCAGCATCCTAATCAGGATATTTCATACCGATATATATCGAGAGAGGAGAAGAAAACACACAAAAATACTCCTCTGGAGGATTATTACCAAACTTCACTATAATAATATCATTCAAATGGGGTGTAGACTTGAGGTTAACCAATCAGAGGCAATGTGACAATAATTCTTATTCAGCCAATTGCAGACATACGATACATTCCAGATACATCATTATAATTCTTCACACATCAGGTTTGCAGGTGGCCTTATCTCTCTTGGCTAGAATGTTCCTGTAAGATGGGGAGGCACTCCCACAAGCATATTTGCCACCCTCCCATCTCACTCCCTGTGCCTTCTCTGCAAGCTTCGTATGGGAGCCAAGGTAAAACATAAAACATACGAAATCAACATTACTTGCGTTAAAGGAACAATGACTTTCTTATTCACTACAAAAGAACCAAGATGGGAACTACAGACAAGATGGCTGCTGCACGAAACAAAATCATTTAAACATTATTATAATCACTTTCACATAATACATATCTTAGTAATTCGGCATCCTGCTTGATAATTCATAATGTAATTTCATACAGAGAATATAAGCAAATAAACCATCCTTCACACTCTACTAGCACGGTATGGGTGCCCTATAGAGCTGTAGCGAGACTCCACAGGGTGCTTAATGATTTGCCTGTTACAGATGCGTGGAGACTTCTCCATACGAAAGCTAGGGATTTTTCTTATTATTCTGTTGCTCATAAAGTATATACTAGACTGGACTATATATTACTATCTGATAGTTTACTACCAATGGTACTAACAGCGGGGGTAGGTAATCTTCTCTTCTCCGATCATGCCCCAGTGTTTGTTTCTTTTAAACTCGATAGTGTTCCGAGGGGGGATAGACTGTGGAAACTGAACAACACTGTTCTAAGTGATCCTAAGCATTCCTCTGTGATACAAGAACATATTCAGAATTATTTTTCACATAATTCATCACCAGAAATATCAGACACTATTAGGTGGGAAGCACACGAGGTGGTTCTGCGGGGAGAGCTCATATCGCTTTGTACACATATTAAAGAACAACGATCGGCGAGACTTAATGCTCTATTCTCGAGAATATCTTCTCTTGAGTCTATACACAAACGAACGTAGGCCGCTGCAGTTCAGGCAGAGCTTGTGGATCTCAGAGAGGAAGTTAAAAATATTCTGAACATTAAAACTGCTAAAACATTTCATTTGACTAAATTTAAGCACTATTCACATGGGGAAAGGGGTAACAAAATTATGGCTGCATTAGCCCTTATTCACATGACAGGGTTTCCCAGCCGTGTGACGGCCGTTCAAAAATCGGCCGTCACATGGCTGCAGTAGGAACAATAGACCCCTAATGGGGCTATTCACACGACCGATTTTTTGACGGCCCGGGAAACCTGTCCGTCAAAAAATGGGACATGCCCTTTTTTCGTCCGCCTGGCTCCCGTAGAAGTCTATAGGGCCGGGTAATACATGGCCATCACCGGAATGTGTCCCGAGTGACGTCCGTGTCTTCCGTCGCTCGCGCTCTCTCTCCTCCTCACAGTGCAGAGAGCATGTGAGGAGGAGGAGGGTCTTTTTTTGCTCCCTGTAGGAGTCGGAATCCCCAATCCCCGGCCGGGGATTGGGGATTCCGCTACAGGAGAAGTGAGTGACTACACTGTCCATATATGGACACAGCGACGTCACTCACTTCTGAAGCTGAATCCCAGACCCGATGGCCGGGGATTCCGCTACAGGAGAAGTGAGTGACTACACTGTCCATATATGGACATAGTGACGTCACTCACTTCTGATGCGGCATCCCCGACCCTGTGGCCGGTATTCCGCTACAGAAGAAGTCAGTGACTACACTGTCCATATATGGACATTGAAGTCAGTGACTTCTCCTGGAAGGGGGGGGGGCGGGGGTGCAACCTACAGGGGGCTGTGTGGCATTACCTACAGTGGACTTGGTGGCATTACATACAGGGAGCTGGGTGGCATTACCTACAGGGGGCTGGGTGGCATTACCTGCAGGGGGCTGGGTGGCATTACCTGCAGGGGGCTGGATGGCATTACCTGCAGGGGCAGGGTGGTATTACATATAGGGGGCTCGGTGGCATTACCTGCAGGGGGCTGGTTGGCATTACATACAGGGGGCTGGGTGGCATTACCTGCCGGGGACTGGGTGGCATTACCTGCCGGGGGCTGGGTGGCATTACATACAGGGGGCTGGGTGGCATTACCTGCAGGGGGCTGGGTGGCATTACCTACAGGGGGCTGTGTGGCATTACCTACCGGGGGGGCTGTAGCATGATCTAGGGCTGTGTGTGGCAAAAAATGTAATTAAAATCATCCGATTTTAAAACGGACAGGGAAAAAAACGGATGCAAAACGGGTCAAAATCGGCAGTTAAAAACGGCAACACGGCCCGGAACGGAATCGGAACGGATGCAAAACGTTTGAAAACCGGCCGGGAAAAACGGCCCACAACGGCCGATTTTATCGGCCGACACTCGGACCCTGACGTGTGAATAAGCCCTTACTCAAAAAACAACATGAGAAGTTCTTCATATCTGAGATTCTGACTTCCTCAGGTGTTAGAGCTACCAAGTCAAAGGATATAGCGCAGGCGTTCGCTCATTTTTACCATGATATTTACAACCTTAGCACAGATTCTAACTTACCAGTTACTTTAGCAGATGGCACAAAGGCGTTTCTAGATAGACTTAGTTTGCCTCAACTTTCACTGGAGGATCAACTATCGCTTACTACATCCTTTACCACAGAGGAGCTTCATAATGTTCTTCAGACAATTCCATCAGGGAAAAGTCCTGGCCCAGATGGATACATGATCCAATACTATAAGACATTTTGCACAGTTTTGTGGCCCCATTTCACATCCTTGTGTAATTCTCTGTTGGGCGACGCTAGTCTGACTCACCAGTCTTTGGAGGTTCATATTACAGTTTTACAGAAAGAAGGTAAGGACCCCATGCTATGAAGTAGTTATAGGCCTATCTCACTGTTAAGCACGGATCTTAAAGGAACAGTGTCACCCCAAAAATTTTTTTTATATCAGTTTGATTTTAGTGTTTTATTAAAAACGTTTATATTTATTTGTGTGTTTGTGTTTTACTTTTTTTTATTTTTTTACTTTTTCTTCCCTATGGGGGCTGCCATTTTTTTTCCATTTCTGTATGTGTCGATTAACGACACATACAGACATGGAATACGGCACATACAGTCCCATAGTGAATGCGAACGGGGCCCGTTCCATCCACTATGGTGTACGCTGTCTGTGTGGGAACGGCGAATGCGCCGCTCCCACACAGTCCAAGTTGAACTGTGCGCCGTCCGGCGCCATTTTCCTGTGGACCGGAAGTCGCGGCCGGACAGTAAGATTACTACTTCCGGTCGCGGCTTCCGGACTTGTGCACTTGGAGCAGCGGCAGCAGACGGAGCGGACGGACCGGAGGGAGCGGCGGCGGCAGGAGCAGGTAAGTTATTTCTATGTATGTTCGTGTTTCAGTGTGTGTTTACTACTGTATGTAAACCTACTACACTGTGTGTTAGCTCAAAAAATGCTGACACACAATGTAGGAGGTTTGACCGTTCAATCCCCTCGTTTCTCCCGGCACTAGCCAGGATAAAGGAGGGGGGGATTCTGAGAGCTCACTAGAGCGAGTGAGTTTTTTCCAATTTTGCAGCATAAAGCAATGTGGTTGCTTTACCACATGCAATGCTGCAATTTTGGGAATTGCTCCATCTAGTGACCAGCACTGGGAAATATTATAAATTAGAATCTAATTTATAATATTTCCTGACTCGTGAAAAAAATAAAAAAAATTAGAACAATGTTTAATCACCTACACACTAATTGTTTAACTAAAAAAATAAAATTTTTTTTTTGCTAGCAACACATTCCCTTTAAGTGGTGAGTGAAGGCTTTAGCGTCTAGATTAGGCAGGCTATTGCCCAAACTTATAGGTCTGGAACAAACTGAATTTGTTGGGGGACGACAGGGTAGGGATAACACTACAAGAGTAATCCGGTTGGTTCAACACACACGCTCAACCTGTACCCCGCCGGTACTTCTTAGCACAGATGCAGAGAAGGCCTTTGATAGGGTGAGTTGGCAGTACATGGTCGCTACTATGTCAAAATTTGGGGTTCCTCCTGAGTTTATACACGCTATATTGACACTTTATCACCAACCGAGCGCTAAAGTTAGGCTGGGTTCACATGACCTATTTTCAGACGTAAACGAGGCGTATTATGCCTCATTTTACGTCTGAAAATAGGGCTACAATACGTCGGCAAACATCTGCCCATTCATTTGAATGGGTTTGCCGACGTACTGTGCTGACGACCTGTCATTTACGCGTCGTCGTTTGACAGCTGTCAAACGACGACGCGTAAAAATACAGCCTCGTCAAAAGAAGTGCAGGACACTTCTTTGGACGTTTTTGGAGCTGTTTTCTCATAGACTCCAATGAAAACAGCTCCAAAAACGAACGTAAAAAACGCCGCAAAAACGGCGCGAAAAACGCCGCGAAAAACACGTGTTGCTCAAAAAACAGCTGAAAATCAGAGGCTGTTTTCCCTTGAAAACAGCTCTGTATTTTCAGACGTTTTTGGTCACTACGTGTGCACATACCCTTAGAGTGAATGGCATACAGTCGGAATCCTTTAAAATTCCAAACGGTACTAGGCAAGGATGCCCCTTATCGCCTTCGATTTTTGTGATGGTGATGGAGACACTGATTCAAAGAATCTGTCAGGATGACAGTATTACTGGGCTTAAGATAGGCCAATCTATACATAAAACTGCGGTATTTGCAGACGATCTGTTGCAATTGTTGACTGAGCCGTCTACCTCCCTTCGGAACATAACACAAGCTTTTACGGAATTTGGTACCTTATCCAATTTTAAAATTAATTATAGCAAATCCGAAATTCTGAATGTCTCGGTACCTCAACACTTAATTTCGACAGTAGCCTATAACTCTCCATTTAGATGGCTTTCAACATCAAACTCGTATTTAGGTATTACTATTCCAAACTGTCCCTCTCTGCTGTATAAACTTAATTATGTCCCGATGGTAGCATCTATTAACCACCAAATGGACTCTTTAACGCTTCTGTTTATGTCTTGGATGGGTAGGAAAAACTTACTAAAGACTTTTATAGTACCCAAAATATTGTACCTGCTTCAGACATTACCAATATAGTTACCTAAATCGTTCTTCCTGTCAGTGAGAAGAATATTTTTTCGAGCTTTCTATGGAACAAGAAGAGACCCAGACATAGGCATATACAATTGATGAATTCTGTCAAGATGGGGGGAATAGGATTGTCTGCCATTCATACGTATTACACCGCTAATCATTTGAACAGATGGCTATCACTGCAACATCCCTCTCAGTCTACTTTATATACAGAGCTAGAACATACTTTAATGTTAGGATGGGAAAAACGTGCCCTGTGGAGTCTCGCAAAAAGTTTGCACCTGGATCACTTCTCTAGTGTTCTTCTGAAGGGTCCTATACTGGTGTGGCAAGACCTGCATGCCAAATTGAATTTGCTCAATATGCCTTCATTACACATGCCTTTAAATTAGGTTCCTTGCTATTTACAGCAGAACTCTACATTAATACCTGATCCTTGGGATATGCCACATCACATTAAAGCCTCATCTTTACTAACTGACAACCCTCAGAGGAATGTCTCATTGGCGTTCGATAAATTAGGGTCGAAGTCTCGGGATTTCCTCTTTAAACACACTTTTATAAAGAGTTGTGATTCTTTTCTCCACTCCTTGCCTACTCCGACTTCTCAGCTCTGGCTGGATAAAACACTTTCTAATCCTGTTCTTCCTCGCAAGTTCCTATCCATCACATATAGCAACTTAATTTCCCTGATCTGCCCCCCGACACCATGGAAAAATGGATGACAGACCTCCATATTTCATTGAAAGATTCCGAAACTAGATTTATATTGTCTAATGCATTAGGTTTTTCTAGATGTACTAGAATACAGGAAAGCTCATATAAACTCTTAGCTAGGTGGTATAAGACGCCTGTGGTATTGCACGCTATAGATAGCGCTGTTTCGGATTTATGTTGGAGATGCAATGCTTCACGGGGTACTTATCTACACATTTGGTGGGAATGTCCCCTTATTGTGCCCTTTTGGCAACAGATTGAGAGTAAGATCAACCACATCTGCACTATAAATCTGCAACTAACGCCAGAGTTAATTTTGTTGTGGAAACCCACTCCAGATTTTACCCCTAAGAAGCATTGCCTACCCACTTTGCTTATACCAGCATTGTGGAGATCCACGTTACCGCCACAAATGCTCCAGTGGGAATCTAAAGTATCGGAACTGGGTCGGTTAGAGGAATTGGCGCATTGGGAATTGTTGACTAGGCAAAAATATCTTTGAATATGGCTTCCATGGATGGACTGTGATCTTCAACATTCGAATCCGGTTGTCTCACTCTAGAAGATATATCCATTGTTTCTCTTTTGCTTTTTCATGCGGGCCTGAAGTTTTGGGTGTTCATTATGCTTATATGCTGCATCATTAGTGATGTTCAGAGTTGCACATCTCAGCGGATACTACTTGACTGAGATTTTTTGCACTTTTGCCACTACCAGTGTGGAGATGTAATTTGTTGAGTGCCTACTATTGTACTCTGAGTATTTTCCGCACTATTGCAATATCTACAATATGCTTTGTACTTCTTATTATAACCAGATGCATTGGTAACTAGCTGACCAGACTCTAGAACCTACTCACTTCCCTTCCTTAATTTTCCTTACCCTTGTACCTTGTTCCCCATTTGAACAAAGAAGTTATGTAAACTTGTGCTTGTTCCAAATCATTTACTTGCCATAATGATAATTGATTTATGTCATTCTTCTTTACGCTTTCTCGCCTTGACTCCAGGTTTGGAGAATGTATTGATGTAACATCTATTCATTTATGCAATGTATGACCTTTATGTAACATTAAACATATGTTTGGCATGTATTTATATGCTTTTGGAAAATCTTTAATAAAAACAACTTTGAAATAAATAAAATGGATTTTCTGACAAAAAAAAAGAAATTTGTAAATTTCCCCTCTACTTTGCTTTAATTCCTGTGAAACACCTAAAGGGTTAAGAAACGTTCTAAATGCTGTTTTGAAAACTTTGAGGGGTGCAGTTTTTAAAATTGGGTGACTTATGGGGGTTACTAATATATAAGGCCCTCAAAGCCACTTCACAACTGAACTGGTCCCTGAAAAAAATGGCCTTTTGAAATTTTCTTGAAAATGTGAGAAATTGCTGCTAAAGTTCTAAGCCTTGTAACGTCCTAGAAAAAAAATGGATGTTCAAAAAACTATGCCAACATAAAGTAGACATATGGGAAATGTTAATTAGTAACTATTTTGTGTGGTATTACTATCTGTTTTACAAGCAGATACATTTAAATTTAGAAAAATGCTAATTTTTTCAAATTTTCTCTAAAGTTTGGTGTTTTTCACAAACAAATACTGAAATTATTGATCACATTTTTAAACTAACAAAGTACAGTAGGTCACGAGAAAACAATCTCAGAATCGCTTGGATAGGTAAAAGCATTCCCAAGTTATTACCACATAATGTGACACATGTCAGATTTGAAAAAATCGGCTGCATCCACAAGGCCAAAACAGGCTCAGTCCTGAAGGGGTTAAATAACATAAATTATTTTTTTAAGAATCCTGCAAAGGTTACTTTAAAAATTGTTTACCCGATCACACCAAATATGAACAGCAGTCCAGACATATCTTTAAAAGATTTATTTATTCTTTTTCAGAAACATCACATTGTTCCACAGTAGTACAGTAGTTGTGTAGTAATGCTTTGAACCATAATGTCCTTCTGCAGGCTAAACACAAGTTTAGCCTATTCGTTTAGTTAGTTGGCTCTCACAAGAATACGGGCACCAGGATCAGCATGTACTATGTATCTATAAATACATATACTCCTCAACATTGAAACTGCAACACCAAGAAGGGCAAGCCATAAGGTTATAAAACTCGAGGAAGAAGCAGGTGTCACTAAGATCTGCAAATTATCAAATTTTCAAGCCCATAGCACCAATCTGCGGCATGTGGGAGGGGCATAAGAGCCAGATTTAAAGCAAAGTTTTTTAGCCATATGAAACCTCAAAAATCGAATTAAGTGGTGTGGGATCATTGTCGATGCCGCCTGTTAGGTGACGTGCCAGTTATCGCCACTTTTCACAAACGGAGAGGGACAGAATCCTTTAACTGAGAGACCTTTGTTTATCACCCCAGCAGTTTGCTATGCGCCTAGCCCAGATGTCAGTACTGTTAAACGTTGCGTGTCCTGGAGGCTGGGAGAACAACAACGAATGGAAATAACAGCAAGGGGTGCGCAGAGGCGAACCTCTGCATGGACAGATCATCTGATATTTGAAGAATGGAGAATAGTGATCCAATCTGTACTGCAAGTGAAATTCAAAATTACATCCCAAGCCTAAGGCGGCAACCAGTGTTGACACGAACCATCAGAAGGCATTTGCACGACATTGGGCTACAAGCCAGACGTTCAGCTGCAGGTGTTCAATTGACCACACGCCACCGCTCTCAAAGACTATCATGATGCATGGCGATGGAGGCTGGAAGGGAGGCCTATCCTCTTCAGCGATGAGTCCTGCTTTTGTATTTGAAATAATGTTAGCCGGAGATTGGTCTGTAGACCATGTTGGCAACCCCATGAAGAGACCTTCACTAGGGACCATCAGACTCCCACTCTCGGGATTATGGTGTGGGGTGGCATAATGTACGGTAGCCAGACCCCGCTAGTCTTCATTTCAGGTACACTAAAAGTTCAGCGTTACACTGATTCGGCCGCGGAACCAGTGGTACGGCCATTTCTCCAAAGTGTCCCAGAAGCAGTTTTTCAACAGGGCAACACCAGGCTGCATGTTGCTTGTGCTACTGTGAGCAGCCTGCGTTGCCAAAGGCTGGGTTCACACTACCTATTTTCAGACGTAAACGAGGCGTATTATGCCTCGTTTTACGTCTGAAAATAGGGCTACAATACGTCGGCAAACATCTGCCCATTCATTTGAATGGGTTTGCCGACGTACTGTGCAGACGACCTGTCATTTACGCGTCGTCGTTTGACAGCTGTCAAACGACGACGCGTAAAAATACAGCCTCGTCAAAAGAAGTGCAGGACACTTCTTTGGACGTTATTGGAGCTGTTTTCTCATAGACTCCAATTAAAACAGCTCCAAAAACGGACGTAAAAAACGCTGCGAAAACGGCACGAAAAACGCCGCGAAAAACGCGAGTTGCTCAAAAAACGTCTGAAAATCAGGGGCTGTTTTCCCTTGAAAACAGCTCTGTATTTTCAGACGTTTTTGGTCACTACGTGTGCACATACCCTAAACGTGCTAGCATGGCCTGCAGCATCTCCAGACTTGTCTTCCACCGAGCACATCTGGAACGTCATTAGTTGGCAATTGCGAAGAGAGCTGGCAGCTGCCAATTTTGATGATTTGTGTTCCCAAGTGCATACAGCGTGGCATAACATTCCTCAGATAACCAATAATAACCTCCTTGAAAGCATGACAAGGAGTGTAAGGAGGGTCATTGTCAGCACTGCCCTTGGCCGCCGGGTGCTTAACGCTGCAGTCATGGCTCCTGCAGGAGCGGAATCCCTAGCCAGAGCGTTGCCGACGCTCTGTCCTGAGTTTCAGCTCCTAGAGGGAGCTCCTAAGGTCCCTGTCTATAAAGGTCCCTGTAAATGACAGCAAGCGTGATCTCGAGTAAGGGACACACATTAACATTACCTAAGTGTCGGGAGTGTTTAATAGACATAGTGTCCTGGCTGGAAGCGATGACTATTTACTCTCAAGACACTTCAGTAACGTTAATGTGGGTGTAAGTGACAGCACACGCTGTGCTGAGTACATGAATGGAGAAAAGTGTATGACGCTGATTGGTCAGCGTCATACACTTCTCTTTACAACGCCCACTTGGTCAAAAGTAAAAACACGCCCAGTTGGGCATTAAGAAAGTCATTGGCTTGGTGAAAATTTATAGTTTTTCTAAATAAAAACCACTGCTGTAATCTACATTACAGCTCCTATCACATTATGTAGGAGACAGGGCACTTATAATGTGGTGACAGAGCCTCTTTAAATACCCCTAGGGGGTATTACATTATATATATATATATATATATATATCAAAAAAGAAAACAGCAGCACTCACTAGAGAAGATGTATAGGTGCCCAGCAAGCCGTCCAGATCCAAGGACTAGGTAGTATATAAAAATAGAGATCTTGCAGCACTCAAAGTGGTGAAAACAAAGTGGTTTATTCAGCCAACAAACAGCGACGTTTCTGTCCAACAATAGGACCTTTATCAAGCAATGCTTGATAAAGGTCCTATTGTTGGACAGAAACGTCGCTGTTTGTTGGCTGAATAAACCACTTTGTTTTCACCACTTTGAGTGCTGCAAGATCTCTATATATATATATATATATATATATATATATATATATATATATATATATATATATATATATATATGACATAATATTGCTCTTGTGTATATTGTAGGTCCCTGACCACCACCACATGTTTTTAATATGTATGTTCATTTTTAGGCTTTGATGGGCAATTCAGTTTTATTATGTCCTAATAAAAGTAGCTTATTTTTGGTACATATTGTGTACTTTGGATTATGTTCAGTATATGCACATATGTTGATAGGTAATACATGTTATAACCGATGTCTGCTTGATAAGGGTTCGATAGCAGGTACCTCCACCGATTCAGAAAATCAGACAGACAATCTGATCCAGACCCTCAACGAACACGTGGTTTCACATTTGTAACCACACATTATTAAAAAATATGGGAGTTATGGGAAATACCCATTTATGGATAGTTCCATATATTTGAATAGAGGGAAACCACACATTCTTCAAAGAAGGTCAGGACCAGTTCATTTTTGGTATTTATAGTCTTAATTGCCAGCAACCTCTACCATCTCCCATGTGTTTTGCCTGGACACAGGCTTGCCAGGTCAGCATCTACAGTGGGAGCTGCATATGGTGGCTCTAAAAGTAGAATATAGCAAGATAATGTTTGGGTGCTATATTTGTCACGATACATTAGTTCCTTAACAGCCCTAAACAGAATAGGAATGCACTCAAAATTCGTCATGGGATCTGATGTGATTGCAAATTAGGTGCAAACTGATTTTAATTTAACTTTTCCAAAAAAAACTAAAACATACTATAATATACTGTTAGGTGGTCTAAATGTTATCCAGGAAAAATGTCCGTTAGACATTCCAACTGAAGATCAACACAAAGATTTTTCTATAAACATGCAAGCTTTACTGAAAAAAACGTATCAGACATATGACATTGCCTACATATGAGTACTTATGTTTGATCCTGCCCATTTCAGCTGGCAATCATCAACAGTTAGGTGTACTTTTGGCATTATAGGAATTTTCCCACAGTGAACATATCTCCCCTATCCAAAGCATAGGTGATAAATATTACATTGCTGGGGCCCCATCACTGGGAACGACGCAATCACTGGGCTGTTTCCGTAAGGGCGTGTTCAGACGTGGCAGAATTCTGCAGACACTGTCCGCATCAATGCCGCACATAATCCGCGTTGCAGATTCAGGTGCAGATCACACCCTGCTCTCTTTCAAACTTTCCATTCCAGTCTGGGTATAGACGCCGACACACATAGGTCCAGCCAGAATGATGAAATATCCTGTTCCTGAAAGCAATCCGCAACGCAACACACATTACATCTGCGGATTTCATTGCGTCATTTTGGAACTCCATTGAAGTCAATGGAGAAATTCCGCAACAAGTACGCATCAAGTCCGCAACAGACAGTGTATGCTGCGAACAGAAAATTCCGCACCGCAGCCTATGGTCCGCAGCAGAGTTTTCCGCAACGTCTGCACGAAGATCTGTCTGCTGCAGATTTCCAGTGCGGACTGTCCGCAGCGGAATTCCACAGCAATTCCGCCACGTCTGAACGTGCCCTAACTCCCTAGGGTTTGTATGGATCGGCAAAATGCATACTTGCCTGCCCCATCATAAAAACTCTTCCTCACCACAGTTGTACTTATGAGGAGGAAAAGGAGACTTTGGTCTAGTGATCTTTGGGGTAAACAAAAAAAATAAAAATGCAGCACTGTGCAAGCGTTAAGGTATACGCAAGTATTAAATATAGGAGTTATTTCAAATTGCAATACTGCTATATTAACTATATATATAACGATGAGTACTTAGTGCACATTTTGATCAAATTGTGTGAGCCCACCTGCCACAACAAGGCAACCTCTACAGATGAGTATCTTGCCTAAACAGTCTCACCTCTCTCCCGGGCCTAGGTTTACAAATGAATTGAGGGTGGGCAGGAACCAGCTCCTCTCTAAATAAATCTAGTTTTGGATAGATGGGAGGAGTGCACGACAAGATCGAGGCAGTCACCACACCCTAATTTACAATTAAAAAAAACTAAATTGGTCAGCACTTCCTAACAGAATCAAATAAATGTGCAGGTGCTAATCTTCTGTGAGTGCAATACATGTTTGCTGTGATTGCCCCGCTGAGGGTCCCACCGGTGGGGCTCACAGTGATCTTACATTTATAGGTAATAAATGTTTGTTGTTAGAGAACTCTTTTAAGATGCAGATAACCCAACCTTTTAGATTACAAAAGATACTATAAAGATATACAGTATATGATCCTATATATAAAAACAAAGCCAATAAACGATCTAGTATATATACATAAACAAGGTGTTTTATTATTCACATTTTTTGTTTGCAAACAATTAAAATCCAGCGCAAAATCACTGCATTGACCAGCAAATAGTAATTTTATTAAACGGTTCACGGGATGATAACAGTGCCAGAATTATACTTATTACGTCTCATATACAGAATTTCTGCCACATAAACAATTATCTCTGAGACGCCTTCCCCATTGACCATACAACTTAATAAATAAAAAGCAAAAGTAAAGTATACATCATAGTAGATAAAGAAGCACACACCCATTTTGTTGAAGCTTGGGGGTAATGGGGGGAGATGCACCTGTTAGCTGCATACAAACCCCCAATGTGCATGTAACGTGTACGGTTCCTCATGTGGATAAAAAAAAAGTGTTGCGCTGCCCCGATTTAAATATCAGCACAAAGAGTTATGTGGGTTGTAAATAAAATCAATTGTGTTCATGTGCAGCTTTTTTGTATATAGGTGAATGTTTTTGTGCATCCAATTAATATAATGAAGTGTGGGGGGACTTGTACAATGGACCAAGCCTTTATTGATGAAATACCTGGAACATACTGATCTTATATAAATGTAGATCATTCACCGTGCAAAGAATCATAGAATTGTTATAGGCATAAAGTGATAGCTCTGCACTGCTCTGTAACGCAGCCACTTCAACACTTCTACACCAATGAACAGACATTACTAGCTAAAGGCATGTCCTTTTGGACATTTGCCTCATGTGACCCGCATTCTGCTCAACCCAGTTTTTGAAAGATCACACAAAGCTTATAAATGTGGGTGGAGAAGGAATCACTGAATATGTGCGTACACTCCTTGGGCAATTCTGACAGCTCACTAGTTTTGTTGTCACTATTTATTCCCTGTCTGCTTTCAGATACCAGCAGAATTTTTTCATTTTACATGTCCTAAGCATGTGTTTAACATTTTATTAGCTATAAACTACACATTTCTTTATACTAAATGTTCATAACTAATATATCTATATTCGGGGACATTGCTAAAATCAAAATAAACCTAGGGAATCAGGGAGGGCGTGGGTAGTAAGCGCTGCATACAGGATAGCCTTTATTTTGTAAGAAGTAGGGAACCGATAGAAGAAAGTATAACTGCAGGATTAAACTACACAGGGTTTGGTTGTCCGTTACCTATAGGCTTCCATGTTAAAAAAAAAAAAAAGTATACAGCGTGGTATATGTTATTTTGCGAGATCCCTCAGAATGGAATACCGTATTCTACTATGCTATTCAGTGCTTTTAAAAAAAAAAAAAAGCGAATGACGTATACCAGTTCGATGAAGGGTAAAAGGACACTCTTTTGGCCTCTGTCCGGCTAATAAAGCCCTATGAACATGTTTATCATGTTTGTTGGGAGCTGTCCTGATGTACACGATAAGGGTAGGGCAAAAACGTGATGTGACGGGGCCTTACCTCTGTTGCTGCTTCCCCGTGTTTTTTTTCTTTTTCTTTTAATCTTCAATGTAAAAATTATATTGATGTAAAATGTAAAAAACTATTGATTCCTGAAAACTGTATCAACACATGAATGACTGAAGTTCGGTAACACAAAGTCCAAAGAGGCTCATTTACTTTTAAATAACTAATACTGACATTGGGTATTCATATTTCGATGATCCTGAATGTATGAATGTGCAAACCGGTTGGCCACTTTCTAATAAAATGTGCTAAATCACAGTGCACACGGAGGAGAACAAGAAATACGGTCGTTCTGTAACAATGACTACATGACATGACCTGCCTAAGTAGAGTCGTGTGTTAGTGCACCTTCCCTTATCCCTACCAATCCCTTCACCTCCCACCTTTAGGAAAAAGACACGTGACACCGAGGTTGGATGTGAAATGGCCACAGCAGCCGTTTTATTAATTTCACAGTTTTAAAACAAATTAAATCCGAAACATTCGGATAACTAATTAGGAATCCACCAGAGAATTCCTCCTAATAATTCACATGACCCAACATGGGTCAGAATCATAAATAACAATTTAACGTTACCATTAGACCGAGCAGGGGCAGTCCTTGAAGCCATTTTAGATATTCCTTTTTTACACACCTCGAGTTAGCCATCTGCAAACCACTAATTACCTCCAGCCGTAAACCAGCTCGGAGGCACCGCTCACCTCTGCAGATGGCTCCAACCACCAGAAGTCCACTTCAAGGGGATAACACCCGATGAAGCCTTCAAGTGCTATACCGACCACTAGAAGTCCACTTCAAAGGGATAACACCCGATGAAGCCTTCGAGTGATATACCTTCCACCAGAAGACCACTTCAAAGGGATAACACCCGATGAAGTCTTCAACCATGTACCTTTTTTGGGGGACGCATACCCCCGATGCGACCCCCCCACCAATTTTGTACTGACTGGCCTCAAGGACTCCCCCCGCCAGCTGCCATGACACCAGGACCTACTCCGAATGAAAAGAAAAAACATGTTAAATAAGCACACAATAAAATTGCCACACTCATAAACAGACTTAATAAAGACCACAAGAGATAACACCAAATGGGCGGGAGGGTGGGAGCTTACTTGGGTGAGTGGTTACTTCTCCCGCTGCTTCCGGCTCACTGCCGAAAAACAGCGGGAAGCTCCGTAACGGCCCCCTAACTCCTCCCTGTCCCTCCTCCACCTCTAACTTTCCCTACAAAGTTAACCCTTTCCCTCCTAGGGCTGTCATGGAGGCTTCCCTCCTAAGCCCTGCAGGCTGCGTCCAGCCTCGTCTTGACCTGCCTAAGTAGAGTCGTGTGTTAGTGCACCTTCCCTTATCCCTACCAATCCCTTCACCTCCCACCTTTAGGAAAAAGACACGTGACACCGAGGTTGGATGTGAAATGGCCACAGCAGCCGTTTTATTAATTTCACAGTTTTAAAACAAATTAAATCCGAAACATTCGGATAACTAATTAGGAATCCACCAGAGAATTCCTCCTAATAATTCACATGACCCAACATGGGTCAGAATCATAAATAACAATTTAACGTTACCATTAGACCGAGCAGGGGCAGTCCTTGAAGCCATTTTAGATATTCCTTTTTTACACACCTCGAGTTAGCCATCTGCAAACCACTAATTACCTCCAGCCGTAAACCAGCTCGGAGGCACCGCTCACCTCTGCAGATGGCTCCAACCACCAGAAGTCCACTTCAAGGGGATAACACCCGATGAAGCCTTCAAGTGCTATACCGACCACTAGAAGTCCACTTCAAAGGGATAACACCCGATGAAGCCTTCGAGTGATATACCTTCCACCAGAAGACCACTTCAAAGGGATAACACCCGATGAAGTCTTCAACCATGTACCTTTTTTGGGGGACGCATACCCCCGATGCGACCCCCCCACCAATTTTGTACTGACTGGCCTCAAGGACTCCCCCCGCCACAGCGAAACAGGCCTTGACCACCTTAAGCCTGTGAGTTCCGCCACACCACCACCGCCCTTTCAATTCCTTCTGCTATTGCCAAGCTCCACAGATCAATCCCAACCTCGGTCAAATGAACCCCATCGCTCCTCCAGTAGTTCCCCACTCCTGACTCCAAGTCCCTGTGCCGAACGCAAATGCCCCCGTTTTTGGCTACAAATCGGGACACCGCGCGATTAACCTTAATGCGAGCCTTATTGACTCTTTCCACTGACCTAGCCAGCCGCCAATGTTTTCTTGGGACAATGTCCGACCACACAATTACCAACCTGGGATAAGAAACCCACAAACACAACATATCGTGTTTAATATCCCGCACCAACTCACGAAAAGGGCGGACTCCCAAATCGTTCCCACCCACGTGCAAGACCAAGATCTCCGGGACCCTATCAAGCCGGGCATATGTCTGGAATTCTGCTAACACCCTACTCCACGACATACCTCTAAATCCCAGCCAATGCAAAACCGCATCCTGTCGCGGAATGCGCAACTGGCGACCGTCCGGGCGGACGTCCGCCCTCAAAGCCCCCCAATGCACGTAAGAGTGGCCCAGCAACCACACCAAACACGGAGGCGGATCTGAAACGGAAAAGCAAGTTAAATACCACCACACAAAACATTCTTATAAGTGCAAACAGCAAAACTCATAACAGATGGGGGCGGACATAAGACCTAAATCTGTTGGACTCCCAACGACCGATGCGCCGCACCCCCTCATCATCCAACCCCCAGCGCCCTGCTTCCGTTGCTGCGCCAATCCTGAAGGAATGAGATGAGTACGCGTCCGCCGCGACACCGACCGCCGCCAAACATTTTTTAAAAACAGCTCTAAATTGAAATCTAGACAAAAATAACCCGTCCTCGTGACATAGCAATGGCAACTCCGGAGACCCCACTTGTGGCTTAAAACCCTGCCTGCACGCCACCGGGCACATAGCCGAACCCGGGAGAGCGAACAACACTATCAGCTTCCCCTTTCCTAATTGGTCAGTTTTTGACCGACGCAACCATACCTCCAGCCGATCTGTATATAGGCTCACGTCTCCCAGTCTCAACCCCCCAGCTTGCTTGGTACTCGGCGAAACCAACTCGCCGATTCTAAATGCCCCAAAGAACGCCAAAGAAAAAGCTAACCGAAACAACCTCATCTCGGCCGAAGAACGACAGACCGATGCCAATGATCCGCCCAAAGAGCTCAGCAGAGAAAACGACACAGGCCTTCTACGATCCGCCTCGACCCTACCTCGGCGCAAACCCTTCAAAGCCTGCCCCACTAAGAATTCCTTAGACACATCCCTAAAGCCCCGTAACTTGAAACCAAACGCCACCGCCGACATGAAACGGTTAACCTTTGCCAATGAAAACCCCGCCTCCCAGGCGTCCCCTAACCAGTACAAAAGTGCCACCAACCTGTCTCTATCCGTGTTGACGTCACCCAACTCTCTTACCCACTCCTCCCACTGCCTCCAACAAGCAGAATAAGCACTCCACGTTGAGCGCGCCAAAGACCTTTCCACCAATCGTTCTACGGGACCGAGACCAGATCCCAAAGATGTTCCGGGCAGACCAAGTCGAGATGTTCCGCTCCCGGTGCCAATTGCCGAAACCGGTCCCACTGCGAGCGAGAAAGAGCATCAGCGATACAATTCCGTACCCCCGGCACGTGCACCGCCACCACCCACGCGTTCAATGACAAGCACACCAACACTAAATGTCGCAACAACTGAATTACCGGAGGAGAGGACGCCGTGATGTTGTTAATGGCCAGCACCACCCCCATGTTGTCGCAGTAAAAACGAACCTTCTTATCCCTGAGCCTGTCCCCCCAGATGGTCGCCGCAACCACGATGGGGAACAGCTCGAGCAGGGCCAGATTCCGCGTGAGTCCACTGGACACCCAGCTAGCCGGCCATTGACCCGCGCACCACGGACCCCCCCCATAAGCTCCAAAACCGCCCGCTCCAGCTGCATCCGTAAAATTATTCAAATCACTCGTATCCTGCGCTGGAGCCATCCATAGCGACCGACCGTTATACTGGCCCAAGAAGTCATCCCATACCTGCAAATCAGCCCGATGCTCCTCCTTGAGCCGTACGAAGTGATGTGCCGCACGCACACCCGCCGTAGCCGCCGCCAACCGTCTACCAAACACCCTCCCCATTGGCATAATCCGGCAGGCGAAATTCAACTTCCCCAGCAACGACTGAATCCCCCGCAGCGTAATTTTCTTTAACTTGCAAGCCCGACGTACCTCCTGACTCAAAGCCACCAACTTATCCATCGGAAGACGACACTCCATAGCCACCGAATCTATCTCAATTCCCAAAAAACAAATCGTCGTTACCGGGCCCTCAGTCTTTTCTGGCGCCAAAGGGATCCCAAAATCCCTCGCAACCTTCTGCAGTGCATGAAGCAGATTACCGCAAACCGGCAAACCCCCCGGGCCGACGCACAAGAAATCGTCTAAGTAATGTATCAACGAATCGACCCCGGCTACACCCTTCGTCACCCACTCCACAAAGCTACTAAAAGCCTCGAAGTACGCGCAAGAAAGGGAACACCCCATCGGAAGGCACCGATCCACGTAAAAAGCCCCATTCCAAAAACAACCCAACAGCCGTTGGCTTTCTGGATGAACAGGCAACAACCTGAACGCCGCCTCGATGTCGGTTTTTGCGAGCAGCGCGCCTGGACCCGCAGCACGAACTAACCCCACCGCTTTATCGAATGAGGTATACACTACGGAGCACAACTCATGATCAATCCCATCATTTACCGACGAACCCTTGGGAAACGATAAGTGCTGAATCAACCGGAATTTTTGGGGCTCGCGCTTTGGAACAATACCCAATGGGGACACAACTAAATCTTTTATTGGCGGATCAATAAAAGGCCCCGCCATGCGGCCTAACGAAACTTCTTTAAACAACTTTTTCGACACGACCTCAGCATGCAAGTAGGCCGATTTAAGGTTCCTCCGCGTAACCGGGACCTCATAAGGAGGCGGAGGAATAATAAAACCAACACTAAACCCTTCGTAAAGCAACTTCGCCGCAGCCCTATCCGGATACTCATTTAGATAGGGGGCCATCCTTTCCACCCTCACCGGTGACAACCCGTTGACCAGCCGAGGAGGACTGGTTCCCTGACCTCTTTTTCCGCATACATTTTGCCGCCCCATGGGATGCACCATTACACTCCGAACACACGTGCTTGAACTTGCACGTGGCCCCGAACTTACACTGGCCATCGTTGAATTGCCAGCAGAATCCCAACTTTGCCCCACCACCCTGTCCGACCTGACTTGACTGGCCCCCTTGGCCAACGCTCCCGGGAAAGGGCTGCCTAACCGGAGCCGTGACCCTTAACCAGAGAGCAATATCCTTCTGGTCCCACTGAATCGCCGGCCGAACCGCTTTACGCTGACGGAATTGCTCATCGTATCTGAGCCAAGCCTGCCCCCCGTACACCCGATGAGCCTCCCCAATGGCGTCAAAATAACAAAACAACGCCGAACAATTTTCCGGCGCCTTTTCCCCTATTACACTGGCTAAGATGGCGAACGCCTGCGACCAATTAACGAACGTCTGCGGGATAAGCCTATACCGCCGACGCTCCTCCTCGTCCTTCTTGCTCTCATCCCGCTTGCTCCTATCCAAATTGAATTTAGCAAGCGGCAGAAGAGAAAAAATCTCAACGTATTCGTCCTTCCAAATACGCTCACGCACCTCCTGCTTTAAGTGCGCCCCCAACGGACCTTCAAAGCAAACATATACCTCCCCGCGAGCACGATCATCAATACGCACCCGATCGCCGTCTTTTTGTGCCTCGGTCTGTACCGACACCGCGACCGCCTCCGTAGCCGCCATTACGGGGCGCGCCTGTAACAATCCCACTTCCCTGGGGCCTTCCCAAACTACCGCCGGGGACACCTCCGTAACTACTGGCGCCGCCGCCCTATCTAGACGCCCGACCAGCTCCCGCAAGCAACCCACCAAGTCCGCTAGACCCGCGCCGTCGCGCCCGCCCGCGCCACTACCGGCCACCGATCCGACGCTAGCAGCCCCCCTGCCGACACCCGACATAAAAATCGCTGGATACGACAAAGATGGAGTTATGCACTCACCGGGCTGCACAGGCGCTGTGTTCCCGTCAGCCGGACCATCCTGCCCTCGCCGATACACGTCCAGTTCACCGTCTTCCAGCTCCTCTCTCGCCGACGACTGGCCATCCCACCGACATCTCCGAACCGGGGATGATGACGCGCTGGCAGATGGGCCGGCAACCTGCCGCCCGACCGCTGGGATCCAAACTTCCGACCGGACCTGTTGCCTCGACGTCGCTGCAGGTCTAGGCGTCCGTCTCGACGATCCTGATGAAGCCTGCCCCCTGGCCGGAGCATCACCAGGCGGGGCGGCCGTAACTAGTCTTCCCGATCTTGCATCTGATGGGGGGGGGTGACAGGGAGCCCGGCCTGCGACTCCCTGAGAACCGCCGGACCCCGTCGCGGCCTGGGATTTCTGCCAGGACGCAGGGCCTGGGAAGGGACGGTCCTCCCAGCTGCCTGGCCTGCAGCGTCCATATTAGGGCTCCCCCTGCGACGCCGTGTCCGCGGGACCACCTCAGGGCTGAGGCGTTCTGGAGGTCGGGACCGCCGGGAGCGACGGGCAGACCCGGCCTGAGTCACCGTCACCCCCGGCGACGCTCTCTGCCTCCTCTGAGCAGGAGCGGGTGTTGTAAACTCCCCCCCCGCCGCCATATTACTGCCAGGAAGGGGGCCGGGGGAGGGGAGCCTGTCCCCCACTTCAACAGACCTCATATGCCGTGCCTGACGTGGCGAATCGGCGTCGGGGATCATAGTAAGTGCAGCCACGGTCTCCTCCAACCAACCGGGACCGTGGTGCACAGCAGCGGCACGCAGCCGCGCAAGCATATCAGCCTCAGACATGGCGTACAGAGCGGGGCAACGGGAGCTTACTTGGGTGAGTGGTTACTTCTCCCGCTGCTTCCGGCTCACTGCCGAAAAACAGCGGGAAGCTCCGTAACGGCCCCCTAACTCCTCCCTGTCCCTCCTCCACCTCTAACTTTCCCTACAAAGTTAACCCTTTCCCTCCTAGGGCTGTCATGGAGGCTTCCCTCCTAAGCCCTGCAGGCTGCGTCCAGCCTTGTCTGGATTACCCTACAGCTTCTAAGGCTAAAACTTGCCAGTTCAGCAATGTAGGAGGGGGAACAGTGGTAATTTAAATTTGGAGTTTGATCATTAATAATAAATAAGACAAAGCAGAAGTAATATATTCTCTCTCTGAAACATGCTCATTCCCTGTACACAAAGATGATTTAGACATTTGTTTACAATGAAGTACATATGTTCATTCCTATGGTCTCTTTCAAGCCTCACATTATAAAGCCAGCATATCCTGGCATTCTCTTTTCTAGTTTACTTTAATAAATAAAGCAATTTTCCAGCTAATCTCTTTCATGCCATAAAAGTCTGATCGGCGATGCTTCCAACTACTTGGATCCGTCCATCCTGAGACCAGGGGGGCCTGTTCCTGGTAAAGATTTAGCCACACATACACAGTCGCTCTCCATTATAGTCTATGGGAGCAGGATCATAACAAAAGACCCCATAGAACAATTTGTAACGGGACCCCACTCCATATGACCAGAACATCAAACACTTTTGATCATTTTGCACAAAGTAATGTCACAATACAGCGATAAAGCACACAGTGCTGTCACAGCATAGAGATACTACATATGGTAATGTTACAGTAGTGGGATTATGTGCACAGTAATATAACAGTACATGGGTAATGCACACAGTGCACAGTAATGTCACAGAATAGAGATAATTCACACAGTGATGTCACAGTACCGGTATCATTTAAATAAATATATCATAGAACTGAAATAAAGCACACAAAAATGTTACCATGCTAACGGTGACATCACAACACATGAGAAAAAAACTATGATGATTTCTCCATGCAGGTATAGTGCACTCAATGATTTCACAGTACAGGGATAATGCAGTGATGTCACAGCCAGTGTTCCCTAAAAGGTACGCGGACGCACACCTTCCACTGTCCACCCGCTCACTAAAGTATAGAGCCCGAGCACTGTCACAGACGGCGGACGGATGCACGTTAGACCTGCTGCCTATAAGGCGCTGGGAAGACTCCCTGCGCAGGCTGGCGTGATGACGTCACATGCGTCCGTGCCCGAGAGGCAGTGCAGCGCTCCATCAATCGTGGGAGTGGGGCAAGGTGAGTAGAATAATTTTTTTTGAGGGGGCTGTGTGGTAATATATAGGAGAGGGATTGCTGTGTTGTAATATACAGGGGGGAATTAATGTGTAGCACTAAATACAAGGGGAAGGGGGGCTGTGTATCACTATACAGGTGGAGAGGGGCACTGTGTAGCACTATATACAGGAGAGAGGGGATTGCTGTGTGGCAGAATATTTAGGGGGATTGCTGTGTGGCAGTATATACAGGGGGTGTACCATTTGTGGTAACGCGGGCGCCGAGTCGCGGTGGGCGGGGCTCTCTGAGCTGAAGTTGGTATTCGCGCCCTTTGGTCACGGTGGCGCACTTTCTCTCTCCCGCGCCTCGGGCCGCAGAACCAGTGAAATAAGTGGTGCTTGTAGGATACACTGTTCTCTGTCCCCTGGGATGTTATGTGGTGTACCCCGAATAAGGATGTTCAAGGAGACAGGGTTCAATAAACTTTCACAGTAGTTTTACTGGGCACAATATGCTTGGTGGTTACTTTTGTTACGGAGGCAATGTCTTTAAGTAGAATAAACATATCACAGGGTATTGCAAATGGTGGTACCTGCTTCACCTCCCTGCCTCTGTCTGTAAATCCTCCAAATGTGCTGTGAGTTCTGCTCCTCTTTCTTCTCTATACTGTGCTGGAAGGTGTGCTGCTGACTGTCCCAATCCAGTTGCACTATCACAGAGGAATGGTGTCCCTTGGGAATTCTAGGCTGTGTGCAAGCTCCTTGCTGTGCTCTAGGCACTCTCAGTAGTGTCCAAGCTCCTTGTCTGGCTTCTGTACCACAGGCAACACACACTGACCTGCACTCCTTTCACTTCCACATGGCTGTAGCTGATCCTCTCACAGAATTCCTCTCAGTTCCACATGTCTGCTTCAGCATCTCCCTGAATCCATCTTTAGACACTGACTTGTCTGCTCTCCTCTGCCTGCACGCTGCTGAACACTTCTCCTCACTTCTGCACTGCGCTGCTCCACACACTGCACTGGGTGAGGTTTGTTCCTGTGTCCCCAGCTAGCTACACCCCTCCCCACTCTCTGGAGAATACATCTTAAAGAGGCTCTGTCACCAGATTTTGCAACCCCTATCTGCTATTGCAGCAGATAGGCGCTGCAATGTAGATTACAGTAACGTTTTTATTTTTAAAAAACGAGCATTTTTGGCCAAGTTATGACCATTTTCGTATTTATGCAAATGAGGCTTGCAAAAGTACAACTGGGCGTGTTGAAAAGTAAAAGTACAACTGGGCGTGTATTATGTGCGTACATCGGGGCGTGTTTACTACTTTTACTAGCTGGGCGTTGTGCATAGAAGTATCATCCACTTCTCTTCACAACGCCCAGCTTCTGGCAGTGCAGACACAGCCGTGTTCTCCAGAGATCACGCTGTGTCGTCACTCACAGGTCCTGCATCGTGTCAGACGAGCGAGGACACCGGCACCAGAGGCTACAGATGATTCTGCAGCAGCATCAGCGTTTGCAGGTAAGTCGATGTAGCTACTTACCTGCAAATGCTGATGCTGCTGCAGAATCAACTGTAGCCTCTGGTGCCGACACGATGCAGGACCTGTGAGTGACGTCACAGATCTGCACTGCCAGAAGCTGGGCGTTCTGAAGAGAAGTGGATGATACTTCTCATCAGAACCCCCAGCTAGTAAAAGTAGTAAACACGCCCCGATGTACGCACATAATACACGCCCAGTTGTACTTTTACTTTTCAACACGCCCAGTTGTACTTTTGCAAGCCTCATTTGCATAAATACGAAAATGGTCATAACTTGGCCAAAAATGCTCGTTTTTTTTAAATAAAAACGTTACTGTAATCTACATTGCAGCGCCGATCACAGGCAATAGCAGATAGGGGTTGCAAAATCTGGTGACAGAGCCTCTTTAAAGGTGAAGCAGCCCATTTATGTTTCTGCTGAGTCAAATAGGGAAGTGAATTCAGTACCAACCATGATTACAGAATAAAGCACATTAAAACCTGCATACTAAAGCAACAGTACAATGACAGTAAATAAACAGCAATTTTCCTGGGTATCACACATGTAGCACTATATAAAGGGGGAGAGAGGGTTGCTGTGTGGCAGAATATACAGGGGGGATTGCTGTGTAGCACTATATACAAGGGGAGGGGGGATTGCTGTGTGGCAGTATATACAAGGGGAAAGGGACTGTGTGGCAGTATATACAAGGGGAAAGGGACTGTGTGGCAATATATACAGGGGGAGAGGGGATTGCTGTGTAGCAGTATATACAATGGGAGGGGGATTGCTGTGTGGCAGTATATACAAGGGGAGGGGGGATTGCTGTGTGGCAGTATATACAAAGGGAGGCGTGGATTTCTGTGTGGCAGCATATACCATGGGAGGGGGTATTTGTGTGTGGCAGTATATACAAGGGGAGGGGGGGGGTTGCTGTGTGGCAGTATATACAAGGGGAGGGGCATTGCTATGTGGCAGTATATACAAGGGGAGGGGGTATTTCTGTGTGGCAGTATATACAAGGGGAAGGGGTATTGCTGTGTAGCACTATATACAAGGGGCGGGGGGATTGCTGTGCGGCAGTATATACAAGGGGAGGGGGGTTTTCTGTGTGGCAGTATATACAAGGGGAAGGGGGATTGCTGTGTGGCAGTATATACAAGGGGAAGGGGTATTGCTGTGTAGCACTATATACAAGGGGTGGGGGAATTGCTGTGTGGCAGTATATACAAGGGGAGGGTGATTGCTGTGTGGCAGTATATACAGGGGGATTGCTGTGTGGCAGTATATACAAGGGGAGGGGGGGTTGCTGTGTGGCAGTATATACAAGGGGAGGGGGGATTGCTGTGTGGCAGTATATACAAGGAGAGGGGGTATTGCTGTGTAGCACTATATACAAGGGGAGGGGGATTTCTGTGTGACAGTATATATAAAGGTAGGGGGGATTTCTGTGTGGCAGTATATACAAGGGGAGGGGAATTGCTGTGTGACAGTATATATAAAGGTAGGGGGGATTTCTGTGTGGCAGTATATACAAGGGGAGAGGGGATTGCTGTGTGGCAGTATATACAAGGGGAGGGGGATTTCTGTGTGACAGTATATATAAAGGTAGGGGGGATTTCTGTGTAGCAGTATATACAAGGGGAGGGGGATTGCTGTGTGGCAGTATATACAAGGGGAGCGGGGATTGCTGTGTGGCAGTATGTACAAGGGGATGGGGATTGCTGTGTGGCAGTATATACAAGGGGAGGGGGGATTGCTGTGTGGCAGTATATACAGGGGGGAATGCTGTGTGGCAGTATATACAAGGGGGATTGCAGTGTAGCACTATATACAAGGGGAGGGCGGATTGCTGTGTGTGGCAGTATATACAAGGGGAGGGGGATTGCTGTGTGGCAGTATATACAAAGGGAGGGGGATTGCTGTGTTGAAGAATATATAAGGGGAGAGGGGATTGCTGTGTGGCAGTATATACAAGGGGAGATTGATTGCTGTGTGGCAGTATATACAAGGGGAGGGGGGATTGCTGTGTGGCAGTATATACAAGGGGAGAAGGGAATGCTGTGTGGCAGTATATACAGGGGGATTGCTGTATGGCAGTATATACAGGGGGGATTGCACTGTAGCACTATATACAAGGGGGGATTGCTGTGTAGCACTATATACAAGGGGAGGGGGGACTGCTGTGTGGCAGTATATACAAGGGGAGGGGGATATCTGTGGCATTATATACAAGGGGAGGGGGGATTGCTGTGTGGCACTATATACAAGGGGAGGGGGAATTGCTGTGTGGCAATATATACAAGGGGATGGGGTATTGCTGTGTAGCACTATATACAAGGGGAGGGGGGATTGCTGTGTAGCACTATATACAAGGAAAGGCGGGATTGCTGTGTGGCAGTATATACAAGGGGAGGGGGGATTGCTGTGTGGCAGTATATACAAGGGGAGGGGAGTTTGCTGTGTGGCAGTATATACAAGGGGAGGGGAGATTGCTGTGTGGCAGTATATACAAGGGTAGAAGGGATTGGTGTGTGGCAGTATATACAGGGAGATTGCTGTTTGGCAGTATATACAGGGGGAGAGGGGATTGCTGTGTGGCAGTATATACAAGGGGAGGGGGATTGCTGTGTGGCAGTATATACAAGGGGAGGGGGGATTGCCGTGTGGCAGTATATACAAGGGGAGGTGGGATATCTGTGTGGCAGTATATACAAGGGGAGGGGTATTGCTGTGTGGCAGTATATATAAGGGGATGGGGGGATTGCTGTGTGGCAGAATATACAAGGGGAGGGGGGATTGCTGTGTGGTAGTATATACAGGGGGAGAGGAGGTTGCTGTGTGGCAGTCTGTACAAGGGGAGAGGGGATTGCTGTGTGGCAGTATATACAAGGGAGGGGGATTTCAGTGTAGCACGATATAGAAGGGGAGAGGGGGTTGCTGTGTGGCAATTTGTACAAGGGGAGGAGGGATTGCTGTGTGGCAGTATATACAAGGAGAGGGGGGATTGCTGTGTGGCAGTATATACAAGGGGAGGGGGACTGCTATGTGGCAGTATATACAAGGGGAGGGGGGATTTCTGTGTGGCAGTATATACAAGGGGAAGGCGGATTGCTGTGTGGCAGTATATACAAGGGGAAGGGGTATTGCTGTGTAGCACTATATACAAGGGGGCTGTATGGCATTATCTACAGGGGGCTGCATGGCGCTATCTACAGGTGGAGCTGTGTGGCACTATTTACAGGGGGCTGTGTGATGTTATCTACAGGGGGGCTGTATGTAGCGCTATCTACAGGAGGGGGTGGGTGGTGCTATTGACAGGGAGGGGGTGTGATGCTATCTACAGTGGGTCTGTGTGTGGCAGTATCTATAGGGAGGGGGTGTGACGCTATCTACAGGGGGTCTGTGTGGCGCTATCTACAGTGGGGCTGTGTGGCGCTATCTGCAGGGGGGCTGTGTGGTCTTATCTATAGGGGGTCTGTGTGGCGCTATGTACAGGGGGGCTCTGTGTGGCGCTATCTACAGGGGGGTTGTGTGGCGCTATCTATAGGGGGTCTGTGTGGCGCTATCTGTAGGGGCAGTGGTGTAAGAGAGGGAGTCTTTCATTGATGCCTATAATTGGTGTTTATATTGGTGTTTTGTCTATTTTTTGGACTTGTAATATTACAGTATTTAAAAAAGTTTTTAAAACAAATTTAATATAAGTTTTCTTATTCTCTTATTTAGGCTTCATGCACACGACCGTGCTCGTAAATACGACTCGTAATTACGAGCACGGCCGGGCACGGCTGGCCGCGGGCAGCCGGCCGCTTTTGCGAGCCGTGCTGTCATTATAAAGTATAGCAGCATGGCCCGTAAAATAGAAAAATAGAACATGTTCTATTTTTTTAACAGCACGGGCACCTTCCCGTGAGAAAACGGGAAGGTGCCCGTGGGTAACAAAAGTCTATGAGCCCGTTATTGCGGGTCGTAATTACGACCCGCAATAACGGGTGTTTTTACGGTCGTGTGCATGAGGCCTTAGTACGCTTTATTAGCGTTTACTGGGAGTATTACTTTTGGTCATCAGAACGCCCACCATTGATTGAGACTTGCCCTGCTCCCTAACTGCTCCGTTCAGGAGCTGCCAAGACTTAGAGGGAACATTGGTCACAGCACAGGAATAATGTAAAACATAATATCACAGTAGAGGGATTCAGAACAAAGCTTGGTCAAAACAAGTAACCATCCGATTTAATTTTCCACGTGCCCCTTCCACCATACATAGACATCCCTTACAAAACGTTACATCTGTGTAGAGATGGGCTCCATTAGTTATTGGGCCCCATGTCAGCTTCTATGTCTGCATACTTAGGTAGTATCGTGTGTGTGTGTATAGGCTACAGTATACGGAAGCAGTTAAAGAGGCTCTGTCACCAGATTTTGCAACCCCTATCTGCTATTGCAGCAGATAGGCGCTGCAATGTAGATTACAGTAAAGTTTTTATTTTTAAAAAACGAGCATTTTTGGCCAAGTTATGACCATTTTTGTAGTTATGCAAATGAGGCTTGCAAAAGTCCAAGTGGGTGTGTTTAAAAGTAAAAGTCCAAGTGGGTGTGTATTATGTGCGTACATCGGGGCGTTTTTAATACTTTCACTAGCTGGGCGCTCTGAAGAGAAGTAACATCCTCTTCTTTTCAGAACGCCCAGCTTCTGACAGTGCAGATCTGTGACGTCACTCACAGGTCCTGCATCGTGACGGCCACATCGGCACCAGAGGCTACAGTTGATTCTGCAGCAGCATCAGCGTTTGCAGGTAAGATCGACTTACCTGCAAACGCTGATGCTGCTGCAGAATCAACTGTAGCCTCTGGTGCCGATGTGGCCGTCACGATGCAGGACCTGTGAGTGACGTCACAGATCTGCACTGTCAGAAGCTGGGCGTTCTGAAGAGAAGAGGATGATACTTCTCATCAGAATGCCCAGCTAGTGAAAGTATTAAAAACGCCCCGATGTACGCACATAATACACACCCACTTGGACTTTTACTTTTAAACACACCCACTTGGACTTTTGCAAGCCTCATTTGCATAACTACAAAAATGGTCATAACTTGGCCAAAAATGCTCGTTTTTTAAAAATAAAAACGTTACTGTAATCTACATTGCAGCGCCTATCTGCTGCAATAGCAGATAGGGGTTGCAAAATCTGGTGACAGAGCCTCTTTAAGAAGCTGCCGTGGTTGCTTCCCTTCTAGATGTTTTAGTAGACCCAGTTTATTAGTACCCAGTTTACTACACTAGTGGCAAAGCCCCTATGCCTGTGTGGCTCCACAACAGACTTAGGCCCCATGCACACAACCGTATTTTTTATCTATTCGTAAATACAGTCATAGTACATCCGTAATGCATCCGTATTTACGGATCCACAAAAAAATAGGGAGGAATCTAAGGTAATCCCCTGTTGTCGCATAGCAATGCTACCAAAATTACAGATGGCTACGGATGTTCATCATGCACACATCTGTAGCCGTGCTCATTCGCGGAAGCGCTTATAGACTTCTATGGGCCAGTCCGTGCTGTAAATGCGCACAAGAATAGGACATGTTCTATAATTTGCGGATCATTTCTACAGCCCGGACACACATCCGTAAATATACAGAAAGGGGTCCGTGGCAAATAGAAATGAATAAGTCCGCAATTTCATCTGCAATTACAGATTCCGTAATTACGGTCGTGTGCATGGGGCCTCAGTAAATTCACTAGATATTAGGTATGCTATAAGATTAGAACAAGTTGTATGAAAAGTTTGTATCAATTTAACATTTTCGGACCAGAGATAGCTTTTATCAGAACCAAAAAAAAACACTTTAATCCCTTCTCGACATCCGCAGTATATACACGGCGCACAGCGGGTGGGGGAATATGGAGCGGGCTCACGGGCTGAGTCCGCTCCATAGGTCGAGTGTGTCAGCTGTGTGTTACAGCCGACACTTCCAGGTAACGAGCGGAATCCCGCTAGTTTAACCCGTTAAATGCTGTGGTTAATAGCGACCGCAGCATTTAAATCACTGAAAACAGGGGGGCGACCCCGTGTAACGTTCCAAAGACTCCCCCGCGGTGAGATCAGGGGGTGCCGTTGGTTGGCATGGCAGCCTGGCGGCCTGATGAAGGCACCCAGGTCCGCCATCTTAGTACTCCAGCAGGGCTTCATAGGAGACTGTCAGAATCACAATCTACTGCAATACATTAGTATTGCAGTATATTGTGCAAGCGATCCAATGATCACTGGTTCAAGTCCCCTAGGGGGACTACTAAAAAAAAGTAAAAAACAGTGAAATAAAGTTTTTTTTATAAATATTTTTTTTTTTAACATTTCAAAGTTAAAAAAAAACCTTTTCCCATTTTCCCTCAAGCACTATGTAAAAAAAACAAAAAACTAATATAACTGGTATCGACATGTCCGTAAAAGTCTGAACTATTACAATATATCATTATTTAGTTTGCATGGTGAAGGCCATAAAAAATAAATATTAAAAACGTCAGAATTGCAGTTTTGTGGTCACTTAATATCCCACAAAAAGTGAAATAAAAAGTGATCAAAAAGTCTCATGTACACCAAAATGGAACCAATATAAACTACAGCTCGCCCCACAAAAAATAAGCCCCATACCGCTAAATCGACAGAAAAATAAAAAAGTTATGCCTCTCAGAATATGGCGACAAAACTAAAATTTTTTTTTTAACAATCAGTTTTTTCTTTGTAAAAGTAGAAAAACATGAAAAAACGATACAAATTAGGTATCACTGTAATCGTATTGACCCGCAGAATAAAGTTAACATTCCGTTTTTACCACACGGTGAACGCTGTTTAAAAAAAAAAAGCACCCAAAGATTGAGGAATAGCTGTTTTTTTCCTATTCCACCCCACACATATTTTTTTTCAGTTTCCCAATACATTATATGGTACAATAAATGGTGTCGTGAAAATCGACAATTTGTCCGGCAAAAAACAAGCCCTCATACGGCAAAATTAATGGAAAAATAAAAAAGTTACGGCTTTTGGAAAGTGGGGAGGAAAAAACAAGTGAAAATCCAAAAAATGGCTGCAGCGGGAAGGGGTTGTAGGTGTTTTCTCAACAACATTCAGTGGTGTAGCTATAGACGTCGCAACTGCAACCGGGCCCCCGTTGACACACAGCACTGACTGCGCTGGTCCCGCTTCCAAATGAATCTGCGTCCGCAAGACGCACATTCATGTAAGTTTGAAGCTGGAGCCTTGCTGAGCATTCACTGATCCGCGAGCTGCTCGTCGCAGGCAGGCGCGGTGTAGTGACGTCATCGCGCCTGTCTGCACTGCGTCACTAACAGCACAGTGCAGATGAGGAGAAGGATCTCCTCCACCCGTCGTGGGAAAGGGGATAGGTAAGTAATTATGTTATTATTTTTCTATTAGGTACATACATATGGGGGATTATACTGGGTATTGGAGGGGGGCTCATATGGGGGGCATTATACTGTATGGGGCAGCTATGGGGGCATTATACTATATGGGGGCATTATACTTATGTGATGGAGACTAGACCAAAGTGTTGAATATGCTATCAAGTGTGAGGGTTGTGGGCAGTCTCCATTTTCTATTCTTTATATGATGTGTGTAATTTTGTGCAGCAGCCATCTTGTCTGGAGTTCCCATCTTGTTTCTTTTGTAATGAATAAGAAAGACATTGTTCCTTTAAGACAGGTTTTCATGTTATTAAAGTTAGTTATCTTTGACCTTGGTTCTCATACGAAGCTTGCAGAGAAGGCACAGGGAGTGAGATGGGAGGAGGGCAAAGATGCTTGTGGGAGTGCCTCCCCAATCTTACAGGAATATTTTTGCCGAGAGAGATAAGGCCAGAGGCGTAGCTAGGTTCTCCAGCACCCGGGGCAAAGATTCAGTTTGGCGCCCCCACAACCTCTTTCCCGACATCTCCTTCCCCCTCGCCATGTTTGTTTTCTCTACCAATCGACGTGTCATTTTATTTCCACATTTCTTTTTATGTAACTCGAGCATAAAAACATTTGTACATTTTACAAGCAATATAGTTCTATACACAACACCAGAATAGTGCTCAGTACATATATACAGCCCCAGAACCAAGCTCAATACATGTATACAGCACCAGCACAAATACAGCTCAATTTAGTGCAACCCCTGACGTATAGGTTCACACTAAATTGTTTCCAGCTCCCAGCATGGCCCGAACAATGGTGAGGATATGCTGGGAGATGCTGTTTCACAAAAAATAAATCATGTCATAATCATACCACTCATCATCTCGCTGCAGATCATACAGTGACTACATTACTGATTAGAGGCAGAATAAACATTTACATTAAGTGACTCACCGGTGATGTCTCAGATTCTAGTTATTTTTCTCCATCCGGTCCAGACCTCTATGATGACTTCTCCCAGTCACAGCCCATTTCTGCCGTTTGCCGCTCAGATGTCTTCAGCTTCTCACTTTTCCAACATTTCTACACCTATAAATAAAGATAAAGTTCTCATTATACCACACACTACGCCCCTAAATATAATAGCGCCATGTATATAGCCCCCTGTAGATATACCCAACCCCTGTATATAGTGCACCACAGATAGCCCACCGCTGTATATAGCCCCCTGTAGATATAGCCCACCCCTTTATATAGTGCTCCACAGATAGCCCACCCCTGTATATAGCTCCCCTGTAGATAGAGGCCCACCATAGAAAAAGCCCCCCTGGTTCTCTTCTGCGCAGGTCTCCTGGGGTTGAACGCTTCGCTGTCAACCAGCGCCTTTAAACGACGCAAGCGGCGCAAAGTATTGCACTGCTTCACTCATAGAAAGCTGCTGAATGGCCGGCAGTGGCAGATTAAGTAGACTATAGGCCCTGGGCTGTTCCACAAACTTGGGCCCCCCTTCCCTACCGCCGCTCTGCCGTGTCTATAGTGAACACCACCTTTTTGTGTGAGCATTGACAAATGGTTGTTACAATTCCCCTTGTCAAAGGGCTGTGTCCCTACATACTGACAGTCTCCAACCATCGCTGACCGTATCACACCGTGTAGGGACACATCCTCCTGACAATGTGAATGGTAACACGCATTTGTCTATTAGCTCTGGGTACACAGAGATATGTAGAATACAAGGATTACCCGCAACAGACATGTCAGGAGAGGAGATCCCCTATAGATCCAGTGACGTCTTCTCTGATGGGAGCCGTTTTCTTTTCTTCTCCATCTGACACAGACCATTATGGCGACTTGTCCTGATGAGACATCTTTGCCTATCACTTCTGCAGCCATTTCCAGCCCCTATAGAATCACACAAATTGAGATACCAAGGCCCAGGACCATACATTAAAGGGGTGGTGCAGGCACAAACCGTTTTTTATACTGATGACCTATCGATGTGCCCGGACAACCCCTTTTACTCAGACTAAAAAATTTGGACCACAGACTAGATTATAGAATACATACAGACCCCAGACCTTCTAAACTATTGCAGTCCCCAGACCAGACCAGACCCCCTAAACAAATACAGACCCCATCACAAGCACCCTGAATAAATACAGACCTCAGACCGGACCCCTAAATACAGACACCAGACCTGACCCCCTACACTAATAATGACCCCAGACCTGACTCCCTTAATACAGACCTCAGACCAGACCCCCTAAACTAATACAGACCACAAAATACAGAACCCATAAACTAATACGGACCCCAGACCACACACCCAAATACAGACCCATAAATACAGACACCAGACCTCAAACTAATACAGACCCCCTAAATACAGACCCCAGACCAGACCCCCTATTAAATAGAGACCTCAGACCAGACCCCTGAATACAGACCCCTAACCTAATACAGACCCTAGAATAGGCCCCCTAAATAGACCCTGTAAACTAATACAGATCCCAGATCAGACCCCCTAAATACAGACCCCTAAATAAAGACCCCTAAACTAATACAGACCCTAGAACAGGCCCCCTAAATAGACCCTATAAATTAATACAGACCCCAGTCCTCAAATTAAACAGACCCCCTAAATACCGACCCCAGACCTCAAACTAAAATAGACCCCCTAAATACCAACCCCAGACCTAAAACAAAAACAGAGCCCCTAAATACCGACCCCAGACCACTTAAACTAACACAGACCCCTAAATATACAGAACCTAAACTGATACAGACCCCCTAAATACAGACCCCTTAAACTAATAGACACCAAACCTCCTAAATACAGTCCCCAAACCAGGCCCCCTAAATACAGACCCCACACCAGACCCCCTGAATACAGTCCCCCTAAATACAGACCCGTTAAACAAATCAATCCCCTTATACTTACAGTCAGTCTTCTCTGTGGAGTCTTGCCTTCTGCTGCTGCTCGAGCTCCTGCGGTCATGTGACCAGCAGGTCTCTAAGCAATAGTAAGAACTTCAGAGTTAAGGTCATGTGACCTTATGTCTAAAGGTCCTTTTTCAGGACTTACACAATGCAGTTTCGTCGCGGTTTTTGCTGCGATTCGCAGCAAAATCTTGACAAAACTACAATGTACCATGATAATCCGCCATTGATGGCCGGGCACAGAACGTACACGGCTATTCATTGGTTCTAATTGTACCTGTGTCCTATAGACACAGGTACAATTATAGTGCAGAAGGGGGTGGCGCTGGCACCCCCCTCTAAGTTGAGCCCGGGGCACATGCCCTGCCTGCCCCCCCCCCTAGCTACATCCCTGGATAAGGCTACCTGCAAACCTGATGTGTGCAGAATTATAATGATGTATCTTGAATATATCGTGTGTCTGTAATTGGCTGAATAAGAAATAAGTTTGTCCCATGTATAAAAACCATGATACGCAAGATATCAGCAGACAGAGGCTGAAAGATGACTTAATCTGATGTTGCTTTGTCTCCTCGTTAACGAGAATAAAAGGCAGCAATACTTCAATTTGTTCAGATGACTCCTTGAATCTCATTGATAGATACAAAAATTCTTCTAACAATTGGTGCGTTGGCTGGGAATCCAACACCTCCTGACCCCTCATCTACCCGAGGACTGCTTACTGTGCACGGGGTGAGTTATTCTATGAACTCACTAAATATAAAGACCTCCAGCTGAAGTCTGTCAACCAGAGGCCAGTCTTATGGGACGCACGAGGTGGAGTGACGGATTCTAAAAGAACCTATAGAGAGGAATTGAGGATTCAAGTTTTCATCTGAATAAAGGTGATATAATATTGTGTGTATATATATATATATATATATATATATATATATATATGTGTGTGTGTGTGTGTGTGTTTTTATTATTTTTCATATTTAGATGTATAAGGTTATCTAATAAAAACCTAAGTTGGATCTTAGGTACTAAGACTGGGTCTTAGTTATATTAAGCACAGGTCCTAATATAAAAACCTGGGAATAACGGTTCTCGAGGTTAGTAGTCCATAGCCTGTGTGAGAAGGCTACAGGTAATAAATAACTCTGTGCAGCATGTTAAAGACAAAGTACTTGGAGATTTGGAGGATCTCCTATGGATTAAGGATTATAGAGTATTAGGATTATTTGTTGTATAAAGTTCAATATTGTGGTTAAAAGTATTGAATGATTGAGATATGAGGGGAACAGCTGTTTGTCTGTAAGTGTCTGAATTGTGCTGTGTAAGGTAATGATGTGTATAGGTTTATGCTTCTGTGAATGTATGATATGAAACATATGAGACTCCTTGAGTGTGAAGAATGAATGTATGAGGGTTAAATAAATAAAACCCTGTGTGTATAAGGGAGTCCAATTAGGTATGGTCCTAAGTAAAGTTGTTACCAGGACAAATTCGTAGAAAAAATACTGTTAAAACACCCAGGAACATTAAGTATATGACTGATCAGCATAATACTTGTAAATATTGGTGTGAGTGTGATAGAAAAATTAAGAAATTAAACTTTTTACTAATGTATTAACATGGAGAATAATGACGTGTCTTGTGGGAGAACAGAAGGTATACTGCTTCTATTGTGTGAGTTACCAGACAGTCACAGGAATTCCATCTGTTCAACTTGTATATAATAAATTAACCTGTAATGATGGGGGTAAGGAAACAGACAAGTGAGCCCTAATCTACCCGCCACTCAGTCCCTGCCTACTTGCAACGACCCGCCCTAGGCGACGGGGTACAACTGGGCGACGGTCCCTACGCTCAATAAGCGCACGACAGACAAACAGACAAGGGTACACAGAAGCAAGGGAAAAGGGGCAGTTGCCCACGGCAACACCGTGAGCAACAAGAGTGGTGAACGAGCCGAGTCAAACCAGGAGTGTACGAGGTACCAAACGCAGAGCAGGAGAGAAGTGAACAAGCCGAGTCAAACCAGGAGTGTACGAGGTACCAAACGCAGAGCAGGAGAGTAGTCAGTAAGCCAGGGTCAATATGAAGCAGGGTCAAATGGTTCAAGAAGCTGCAGCAGGGCCAGGAAACAAAACGAGAAGAATCACAAGCAAGGAGGAACAGGAAAGGCAGGTATAAATAGACAGAGGGCGGGAGCTAGCTCCGTCTGGCCAGGCTGTAATAGGCTCTCCTACTCCTAAGCCTGCCATCCTGAGTGGTGGAAGATGGAGTCTGTCTCACAGACATAGAAGCAGGTGCAGACTGATTACCTATGGGTGTGGATACAGAAGCTGTGCCTGGCAGATCCTTAACAGTACCCCCCCTTTTATGAGGGGCCACCGGACCCTTTCTAGATGGACCTGGTTTATTGGGGAAACGAAGGTGGAACCTCCTGACCAATACCCCAGCGTGAACATCCCGGGCGGGTACCCAAGTCCTCTCCTCAGGCCCGTATCCTCTCCAATGGACCAGGTACTAGAGGGAGCCTTGGACCATCTTGCTGTCCACAATCTTGGCCACCTCGAATTCTACCCCCTCAGGGGTGAGAACGGGGACAGGAGGTTTCCTCGAGGGAGCCAAGGACGGGGAGCAGCGTTTAAGGAGGGAGGCATGAAACACGTCGTGTACTCGAAAAGATGGGGGCAACTCCAGTCGGAAGGAGACAGGATTGAGGACTTCAATGACCTTGTACGGCCCTATAAACCGGGGAGCAAACTTCTTGGACGGGACTTTAAGGCGCAAGTTCTTAGACGATAGCCACACCAGATCCCCGACCATAAACAAGGGGTTAGCAGAACGTCTTCTATCTGCCTGAGTTTTTTGTATGCTCTGGGACACCTCTAGGTTCTTCTGAACCTGGGCCCAGACTGTTCACAGTTCCCGATGAACGACCTCTACCTCGGGATTGTTGGAACTACCAGGTGAAATGGAGGATAACCGTGGATTAAACCCAAAATTACAGAAAAAGGGGGAGACCCCTGACGAGTTACTGACCCGGTTATTAAGGGAAAATTCGGCGAGGGGAATGAATGAGACCCAATCATATTGACAGTCAGAGATAAAACACCTTAAATATTGTTCTAGAGACTGATTAGTCCTCTCAGTTTGGCCATTAGTTTCAGGATAGAAGGCAGAGGAGAAGGATAGATCAATCTCCAACTTTTTACAGAAGGCTCTCCAAAACAAAGAAACAAATTGTACCCCTCTGTCAGAAACAATATTGACAGGGACCCCATGGAGACGCAGGATGTGTTTGACAAACAAGGTAGCTAACGTCTTAGCATTGGGTAGTTTTTTGAGGGGCACAAAGTGGCACATCTTACTGAAGCGGTCTACTACAACCCACACCACCGACTTGCCTTGAGATGGAGGCAAATCGGTGATAAAATCCATGGAGATATGGGTCCAAGGTCTCTGGGGAATGGGCAAAGAACGTAGTAAGCCCGCTGGTCGGGACCTGGGAGTCTTGGACCTAGCACAAACCTCACAAGCGGCGACGTAGGCCTTAACGTCTTTAGGCAACCCAGGCCACCAATAGTTTCTGGCAATGAGGTGCTTGGTACCCAGGATGCCTGGATGACCAGATAGTGCGGAGTCATGATTTTCCCTAAGTACCCTTAGCCGGAATTGCAGGGGAACAAACAGCTTGTTCTCAGGAAGGTTCCCGGGAGCTGAACCTTGATCAGCAGCAATTTCAGAGACTAAATCAGAATCAATAGAGGAAATGATTATACCTGGAGGCAAAATACAAGCAGGATCTTCCTCCGAAGGGGGGCTGGCCATGAAGCTACGCGACAGTGCATCAGCCTTAATATTTTTAGACCCAGCCCTATAGGTAACCAAAAAATTGAATCTGGTAAAAAATAACGCCCATCGAACTTGTCTCGGGTTTAGCCTCCGGGCAGATTCTAGGAAAACCAGATTCTTGTGGTCGGTAAGGACCGTTACCTGGTGCCTAGCCCCCTCCAGGAAGTGGCGCCACTCTTCAAATGCCCATTTAATGGCTAAGAGTTCGCGGTTGCCAATATCATAGTTACTCTCAGTGGGCGAAAACTTCCTGGAGAAGTAGGCACAGGGACGGAGATGGATGAGGGACCTGGTACCCTGGGACAAGACAGCCCCCACTCCCACCTCGGACGCGTCAACCTCCACGATAAATGGCTCCGAAAAATCACAAGCAAAGAGGAACAGGAAAGGCAGGTATAAATAGACAGAGGGCGGGAGCTAGCTCCGTCATCTGGCCAGGCTGTGATGGGCTCTCCCACTCCTAAGCCTGCTATCCCTAGTGGTGGAAGATGGAGTCAGTCTCACAGACATAGAAGCAGGTGCAGACTGATTACCTATGGGCGTGGATACAGAAGCTGTGCCTGGCAGATCCTTAACATAACCTTTATCTTTACCGCATTATATTATATAGAAATGTGCCAGTGGTATTGTATATTTAGTCTCTCTATCTTCTGGTGTGCATACGTCACATTGGCTATATAAACTGCTGTAATTAATGATTTGATATCCAATCTCCATAAGAAGATTTTGGGTTATATTACAGGTTGCAGAATATGTGTAATATTGTAAAATATGTAATATTGTTATACTAACTGTATGTTTGCTGTTTGAATGAACGGAAGTATATGGTATAGTCTCTCTGTGTTATACAGACTTATCCAGCAGAATGTGGGTCTAAGTTGAGACGCTTTATTATAAACTCTGTGTGTGAAGTGGAGGGTAACCACTCCCGTCCGCGAATCTGGACAGCACTTTTGCACGTCCACGTTGTGACTATTATAAGTTCTGCATTTTTTATAAGTGTTTTCTACTATACTTCTATGTTGTGTTCTTTTGTGATGTGGATGTATGGACTGTTCTCTCACTAACCATACAGTGAATGGGTATTAGAAGGACCTTTGAAAGGTGTGTGTGAATGTATAAGGCAAGTGAAGGGTTACCCCTGAACTGTCTGTCTGCTATGAGGGACGGTAAAAGTCTCTGAATCCCATAAAAGGTCCGCTGTCTAATCTAATGCTCCGTGTTACACTCAGTAGCAGGAGTTAGTAGGCAGTGAAGCAGGGAATGTTTGTGTACTGACTGATAGTTTGATTCTTTGTATCTATAATAGTTTTTCTATTGTACATTTTTGTGCTTGAGTTACTAATCTCTGACTGCTATGCTATAGAAGCAAAATGTGACGTGTAGTAGTAAGGCTTAGTACGATGATATTGTCTATTAACCCCTTCCCGACATTTGCCGTACATGTACGTCATGGAAAGCATTGACTTCCCGCATCTTGCCGTACATGTACGCCGAATGTTTGGGACCGGCTCAGAAGCTGAGCAGGTGCCATCATCACCGGATCTCAGCTGTATCTTACAGCTGACATCCGGCTGTAACGGCGGGGACCGAAATTAGCTTCGATCCCCGCCATTAACCCCTTAAGTGCAGCGCTCAAACGCGATCGCTGCACGTAAGGTGTTTGCAGCTCATCGGAACCCCAGTAATGAAATTGCCGGTGTTCCGGTGGCTGCAATGGCAACCGGAGGCCTAATACTGGCCTCCCGGTCTGCCTAGCACCGAAGCCGGTCAAGATCCGCCCGGCGGCGGAGCCTGATCGGCTTCCGTAGCCGCCGGCAAGATGGCGCCGGGTCAGGAGCTGATCCGGCGTCATCAGCGGTGGAAGTCAGCTGTACTGTACAGCTGACATCCACCTGTAACGGCAGGAACCGGAGCTAGCTCCGATCCCTGCCATTAACCCCTTCGATGCAGCAATTGAAAGCGATTGCTGCATCGTAGCGGTTACTAGCAGATCGCCAGCCCTGACAGGCAATCAGGACTGGCGACTGCTGTTATGGCAACAGGAGACACAATGGTCTCCTGCTCTGCCATTACGGAAGCCGATTTAGGCCCCGCCGGGAGGCGAAGCCTAATCGGCTTGCTGTCAGTGAATGACTGACAGATCTAATACATTGCACTACATAGGTAGTGCAATGTATTAGAAAAAAAAAAATCTGACCGTTGGACCTTCAAGTCCCCTAGTGGGACTTGAGAAAAAGTGTAAAAAAAGTATAAAAAAGTGTAAAAAAAAAGTGCAAAAAATAAAAGTTTGAAAACAATAAAAGTTTCAAGTAATGAAATAAAACACAATCCCCCTTTTACACTTATCAAGTCCTTTATTATTGAAAAATAATAATAAACCATATGTATTTAGTATCGCCACGACCGTAACGACCGGAGGTATCAAAATATTATATTATTTATTGCACGCTGTGAACAGCGTAAAAAAAAAACGTAAAAAAACGTTACCAGAATTTCTGTTTTTTGGTCACTTTGCCCTACAAATGTTAGAATAAAAAGTGATCAAAAAGTCGCACGTATCCAAAAATGATACCTATAAAAACTATAGCTCGTCCCGCAAAAAACAAGCCCTCATACAGCTCCGTCGACAAAAAAATTAAAAAGTTATGGTTCTCACAACTTGGCGACAGAAAAAATACATTCTTTTTACAAAAGTTACTTTATTGTGCAAAAAGTTGTAAAACATAAAAAAGTCCTATAAATTAGGTATCACCGGAATCGTACTGACCCACAGAATAAAGTTAACATGTAGTTTATAACGCATGGTGAACGCTGTATAAAAAAAACGAAAAAAGCTGTGCCAGAATTGCGTTTTTTTGTTTACCTGGCATCCCAAAAAATAGGATAAAAGGTGATCAAAAAGTTGCATGTACCCCAAAATGGTACCAATAATAACTACAGCTCGTCCCGCAATAAACCAGCCCTCATACCACTACGTCTATGAAAAATAAAATTAGTTATGGCTCCAATAAGTCAGGAAATAAAAAAATATGCAGTTGTGCCCGAGGGGAACATTTCTTCTGTTTGAAGAGGCGATTTATCAAGGACCTAAAATTAGGGAACCAGGAAAGGGAGGGCCCAAACATATCCGCTGGAAGCGACGGTGCCCATATTATACCAGGAACACTTTCCCAGCAAAATTCCCCAAACTGCAAAGGCGCGGAATGTGCACCAAAAGGGGGATAAGAAAGGACGCCATTTATCAGTGCGACACTGGCCTGTGCGGAAAGGATTGCTTCACAGCGTAACACACATCTATGGATCATTTTATTGTTTTTTTTTACCCCATTATTATACCACCTGACTATGCCCCTTATATACTCCGCCCCGCTTACATATGCCCTACATTATAAACGGAAACACCAGTAAGACTCCAAACAAAACTACTACCAAGCAAAATCCACGCTCCAAAAGCCAAATGGCATTTCCTCCCATCTGAACCCTACAGCCTGCCCAAACAGCAGTTTCCTTCCACATATATGGCACCGTCATACCCGGGAGAACCCTTTTAGCAATTTTTGGGGTGTGTGTCTCCAGTGGCATAAGCTGGGCACGACATATTTGCCACTGAATGGCATATCTAGGGAAAAATATAAATTTTGAATTTGCACCATCCACAGCGCATTTATTAATGGAAAAGACCTGTGGGGTGAAAATGCTCACTACACCCCTTAATAAATGCCTTGAGGGGTGCAGTTTCCAAATGGGGTCACTTCTCAGGGGTTTATTTTTATTATTTCACATCAGAGCCTCTGCAGTTGTGAACCAATACTTTGTAAATCGCCATATTAGGCCTCAATTTGACATGGTACGCTTTCACTCCTGAGCCTGGTCGACTGTCCAGGCAAGAGATTAGGGCCACATGTAGGGTGTTTCTAAAACCAGGAAACCCAGCATAATAATTAGAGAGCTGTCTTGTTATGGTGGCACAAGCTGGGCACCACATATTAGCATATCTACGGAAAAAAATCCCATTTTCACTCTGCAACATCGAGTGCACACCAATTTCTGCCAATCACCTGCAGGGTTAAAATGCTTACTACACCCCTAGGTAAATGCATTGAGGAGTGTAGTTTCCAAAATGGGGTCACTTCTGGGGGGTTTCCACTGTTTTGGGCCCACAGGCGCCCAGAAACCAATCCAGCAACATCTGCACTCCAAATGGCGGTCCTTCCCTTCTGAGCCCTGCCGTGTGCCCAAACAGCAGTTTATGACCACATATGGGGTATTGCCGTACTCGGGAGAAATTGCTTTACAAATGTTGGGTTCTTTTTTTTCCTTTATTTGTTGCGAAAATGAAAAAATTTGAGCTAAAGCTACGTCTTATTGATGAAAAAGGATTGTTTTTATTTTCACTGCCCAATTCTAATAAATTCTATGAAACATCTGTGGGGTCAAAATGCTCACTACACCCCTAGATGAATTCCTCAAGAGGTGTAGTTTCCTAAATGGAGTCACTTTTTGGGCGTTTTCATTGTTTTTTTCCCCTCAGGGGCTTTGCAAATGTGACATGGCCTCCGCAAACCATTCCTGCTCAATGTGATCTCCAAAAGCCAAATAGCGCTCTTTCCCTTCTAAGCCACGCCGTGTCTTCAAACAGCCGTTTATTACCACATGTGGGGTATTGTTTTACTCGGGAGAAATTGCTTTACAAATTTTGTGGTGCTTTTTCTCCTTCAGTCCTTGTGGAAATGAGAAAAAATAAGCTAAACCTACATTTTCTTTGAAAAAATGTAGATTTTTATTTTCAGGGCCTACTTCCAATAATTTCTGCAAAAAAACTGTGGGGTCAAATCGCTCACTATACCCCTAGATAATTTCCTCAATGGGTGTAGTCTCCAAAATGGGGTCTCTTGTGGGGGTTTTCCACTGTTTTGTCTCCTCAGGGACTTCGTAAATGTGACATGGCCTCCGCAAACCATTCCTGCTAAATGTGATCTCCAAAAGCCAAATGGCACTCCATCCCTTCTAAGCCCTGCCGTGTGTTCAAACAGCCGGTTATTGCCACATGTGGGGTATTGTTTTACTCGGGAGAAATTGCTTTACAAATTTTGCGGTGCTTTTTCTCCTTCAGTCCTTGTGGAAATGAGAAAAAATTAGCTAAACCTACATTTTCTTTGAAAAAATTTAGATTGTCATTTTCAGGGTCTACTTCCAATAATTTATGCAAAAAACCTGTTTGGTCAAAACGCTCACTATACCCCTAGATAATTTCCTCAATGGGTGTAGTTTCCAAAATGGGGTCACTTGTGGGGGGTTTCCACTGTTTTGTCCCCTCAGGGGCTTTGTAAATGTGACATGGCCTCCGCAAACCATTCCTGCTAAACTTGAGCTCCAAAAGCCAAATAGCGCTCTTTCCCTTCTCAGCCCTGCCGTGTCTCCAAACAACCGTTTATTACCACATGTGGGGTATTGTTTTACTCGGGAGAAATTGCTTTACAAATTTTATGGTGCTTTTTCTCCTTTAGTCCTTGTGGAAATGAGAAAAAAAATCGCTAAACCTACATTTTCTTTGAAAAAATGTTGATTTTAATTTTCATGGTCTACTTCCAATAATTTCTGTAAAAAACCTATGCGGTCAAAATGCTCACTGTACCCCTAGATAATTTCCTTGAGGTGTGTAGTTTCCCAGATGGGGTCACTTTTGGTGGATTTTGACTGTTTTGGCACCGCAAGAGCCCTTCAAACCTGACATGGTGCCTAAAATTTATTCTAACAAAAATAAGGCCCCAAAATCCACTAGGTATTCCTTTGCTTCTGAGGCCGGTGCTTCAGTCCAGTAGCACGCTACGGCCACATGTGGGATATTTCCTAAAACTGCAGAAACTGGGCAACAAATATTGAGTTGCATTTCTCTGGTAAAACCTTCTGTGTTATAAAAAAAATTGTATTAAAAATTTATTTCTGCAAAAAAATATGAAATTTGTAAATTTCACCTCTACTTTGCTTTAATTCCTGTGAAATGTGTAAAGGGTTAAGACATTTTCTAAATGCTGTTTTGAATACTTTGAGGGGTGACGTTTTTAAAATGGGGTGACTTTTTGGGGGTTTCTAATATAGAAGGCCCTCAAAACCACTTCACAACTGAACTGGCCCCTGTAAAAATGGCCTTTTGACATTTTCTTGAAAATGTGAGAAATTGCTGCTAAAGTTCTAAGCCTTGTGATGTCATAGAAAAATAAAAGGATGTTCAAAAAACGATACCAATCTAAAGTAGACATATGGGGGATGTTAATTAGCAACAATTTTGTGTGTTATAACTGCCTGTATTACAAGCAGATACATTTAAATTGAGAAAAATGCTAATTTTAGCAAATTTTCGCTAAATTTTGGTGTTTTTCACAATTAAATACTGAACATATCGAGCAAATTTTGCCAGTAACTTAAAGTCCAATGTGTCACGAGAAAACAATCTCAGAATCGCTTGGATAGGTGAAAGCATTCTGGAGTTATTACCACATAAAGTGACACATGTCAGATTTGAAAAATGAGGCTCGGTCAGGAAGGTCAAAAGTGGCTAAAGAGGGAAGGGGTTAAAGGTGGTCTGATAAGATTCATATTGTGTCTCTGTATTTTGGGACATCCGTAGATGAGAGTGAAATTTGGGGTTATGGTAAAAACCCCAACGCAGGGGACAAGGTGTGTGGCATATCCAGAAGGAAGCCGTATGATCATAATGATCTAGACACATGATAAGAAAGTATACAAAATGTGGAACGGGTGGAGAACTGTGTTTCCAGCTCCACATTTGGAAGTACACCAGATATTAAAGTGCTAAAAACTATTACTCTGTATTGTAAAAATGATTTAGAAAAGAAAATGTATTATAAATGGTTGGATTTAGTTAACACAGATATTAGAGCAATGCTCTTACAGAAATTATAACCCTACATGCTTCACCAATGTATTGTATGTCACCTAACATGATGATGATGATGATGATGATGATGATGATGATGATGATGATAATGATGATCTACTAACCATGACAAGCAGAATGCCAAAGCCTAGAACAGGGGAATATATCCAGTTAGTGAGTTACAGTAAGTAAAAGAATGTTTGATGACTGATGGTTACACTAATGTAGATATCTCCAATGTGATTAAGTCTAGGTGATTATAGAAAGCCTTGAACTTATACTAAATTGTTGGAGTTGAAGAAACAAAGAGAAAGGGAATAATAATAATAATAATAATAATAATAATAATAATAAAAAACTGTTGCCATTACATTCATCTAGTAGGCAACCTATGTATTAAAGCTAGTCTAACAAAAATAGCTGATTTCAGAGAAAAGTAGTGTTAGACAAGTTTTATTTTAAATTTATTGTTACTTCATGTAATAGATATTAAATGTGCATGCAGGGTTCTCAGAAAATGCTTTAGTTGACAAAGGGTTAAATATGTTATATTCTTACGTGTATGAGGTGGTTGGACTTTTAATAAAGATTGCAATCTCCAGAGGAAGTCCAACGTGGCCTAATCTCATTCTGAAGTGTAACATTTCATATGACAGGAAAGCCACAAACGGTTTTCAGTTGGTATATGTGTATATAAACCTATGCTTATGTAATGAAGGCAGACAACTGCTGATTTTGACTTGTCTCCTCATCGATGAGAATAAAACTCTTATTGGGATGAAAACTTGAATCATTATTGATAAGTATGGAAAATTCTTCTAACATCTTGGTCCTTCGAAGCCGGAAACCAATATTTCCAGACCCTCGTCCACCCAAGGACTGCACACCATGCATGGGGTGAGTCATCAAAATACTCACTTAATTCAAAGACCTCCGGTTAAATTACCGTTAAAAAGAGGCCAGTCAGACGGAGGGACGAGGTGTGGAATGACGGTTTTTAAAAGAACATAGTAAGGAGAATTGAGGATTCGAGTTTTCATCTGAATAACGGTAATATAATTTTGTATATATATGTTTTTATTATTTTTCATATTTAGATGTATAAGGTTATGTGATAAAAAAAACAAAAAAAAAAAAAGAAAACGTAAAAAACCTAAGTTGGAACTTAGGTACTAAGACTGGGTCTTAGTTATATTAAGCACAGGTCTTAATATAAACACCTGGGAATAGTGGTTCTCGAGGTTAGAAGTCCATAGCCTGTGTGAGAAGGCTACAGGTAATAAATAACTCCGTGCAGCACGTAAAAGATAAAGTACTTGGAGATTTGGAGGATCTCCTATAGATTATAGAGTATTATGATTATTTCTTAGAGTATTATGATTATTTCTTAGAGTATTATGATTATTGCTTATAGAGTATTAGGATTGTTTGTTTTATAAAGTTTAAGATTGTGACTAAAAGTATTGAATGATTGAGATAAACTAAATCCAAAGTTAAAGAAAGATAAAGACTTTCAAACTGTGGTGTAAAGACACATCCAGGACATCTGCTGCTGGTCTGACCAGCCTCTTATTGTCTGTGGACGCCCCTGACACCAGAAGTTTTAAGGTAATCAAGTATTTCTTTGGTGCAGTTGAAAGAAATGGTTGTTATAGATGAAACATATATGAGACTCCTTGACTGTGAAGATTGAATGTATGAGGGTTAAATAAATAAAACCCTGTGTGTATAAGGGAGTTCAATTAGGAATGGTCCTTTGTAAAATTGTTACAAGGACAAATCAGTAGGAAAAATACTGTAAAACACCCAGGAACATGAAGTATATGACTGATCAGCATAATACTTGTAAATATTGTTGTGTTTTGTGTGTGTACTGTGAAACTTTGGTGAAAATACCTTGTGGTCAAGATATATGAGGTATGCAGAAATATAGAATATGATAGTAGGTTTTGTTATTCATATCGAATTTGTCTGTTTGTTAATCGTTGTCTAAATGTGATAAAAGTGAGAGTTGAGACAGTCTTTCACATTTCCTCGTTGTGGTCACCTTGGGTGAGCGACATTACTGTCTTGGGACTGTGTTTTGGTAAGCAGCTCTAGGCGTGTAGAGTGCAGCGAGTCCTACAGTCCAGGGAGAATAACGTTTTGGTAAGCGGCCTTATTTATAAGGTGCAGCGAACACTGTTATTCAATATTCCCAACTGACCATCAAAATTCTACAAGACTCTTTGAATGAGATCAAATTAGAGTCAGATCATAGAACCAAGAACAAATAGAATAAAGGGATAAATTAATATTAGTAAGTCAAATTGTCACTTAGCAAAAAGATGGATTAACATCTATTGAAAATATTAGAAAAGGACAAAGGCACACCAGATTGTTTTAGAATGTTTTATTCTGATTGTATGTTTGGATTAATGTTGACTATTTCTACTGGAGGTTGGAGAATAGTCAAAATAATTGATAAAGTATACAAAGTTAATCAAATCTTTTCATATTAAAAGTGCTCGTAAGACGCCTATTCTAGAAAAAAGAAAATAAACTATTGAGGTGTCCATTAAATAGAGAGATCAATATATACTAAAATTGCTAAATTAGATTTCCTTTCAAAAGGACACTGCTTGTAACATGTGTAACGTATCAGGAACAGTTTCAGGATGTGGTTGTTTGTGTTAAAAAGTATTAAATATTCCTTTAGAAGGGGATGTTAAGTATATGCACAAATTAGATGTGGTGAATGTAAAATGATGATGATGATGATAAGGGTGTGGCAAATTTGGATTTAAAAGGACTTTGAGGGTAATTGAATGTTATAATTTAGTGAAGGAAAAAGAGAAGTGTGGTTTTGATTGTGTAAGACGACGGTTGGAAGAATCTCACAAAGGGGAACAAGGTAGAAGGTTGACAGAATGTTAAAATGATAAGGAATGTTAAAGAAGGTTGTTTATATAGTTCAAGTTGAAAAACTTTCATAGAACAAAATTCTGGCTGGTTGAAAGACCATGAAATGATCGGAAAAGCAGAACTATAGAAGAGTGTGTCAATAAATGTTGATATGTATAGCATGTGCATAAAATAATAGCATTCAATAATAGTGACTGTAGTAGTGATAAAGAGTAATACAGATAGGTACATTGCAATGAGTAAGGTGGATGAGAACGAGAAGTATGATGTAGACGTGTATACAGGGTGTGTGTTGCAGACTAGTCTAAGGAGGAAATGAAATTGTGTACTGTTTGATGCGAGATGTTTTTTTCAATCCAGATTAAGAACTGAATTAATTGAATTTCAAATTATTATTATATGTAAAATTAGTGTGTAAAAAGTCCTAGAACATTGAACTAAAGTACAAGATTGTGTAAATAGACTGATTTTTTAAGTAATTAATTAAAGTTAGCTGTATAAAAATCCAGTTTTAAAGTTATAAATACAGTTTCCTTAATGTACGAATTTGCAAATGACAAAGACTTGTTTGATATGGAACAAGAGTCTGATTGTCACAGTTTAATGTAACTTGACGCCCAAGGGTTACCAGTTGTCACTGATGTACCTTTGACTAACTATGATGTTCAGTATTTTGTAGACGGATCCAGATATTGGAATGAGCAGACAGGACATTTCACCACCGGGTATGCAGTAGTCCAGGAAGGTAAGACAGTGCTGCAAAAGTCACTGCCCTCCAGCAGTTCTGCCCAGGAGGCAGAACTCATGGCACTCGCAGAAGCATGTAAGTTGGGCACAGGTAAAAGGGTGAATGTCTATATAGACTCGAGGTACACCTTTGGAGTCACACTATTATGACACAATATGGCGAGTAAGAGGCTTTCTGACTGCAGCAGGCAAACCAATACAACACTGGTTTGCACCTGGATTTCAGAACGCAGCTGCTCAACATGTAGAGGGTTTCCTGACATGCGTCAGACACAACCCCGGTAAAATGATAAAAACACCCAGTAAGCGCATGCCTTGCCTTGATTACCTCTTCCAGCGACTGCAGGTGGACTACATACAGCTACTCGAGGTAGGTGTATATGAATATGTCCTTGTATCTATTGAAATTTTTTCAAATTGGCCTGAGGCATGGCCAGTAACCAAAAACATAGCTAAAAACACTGCTAGAAAAATATTCAGTGCAGTAGTATGCCGATATGGGGTCCTGAAGTAATTGAGAGTGATAGAGGAACCCATTAAACAGGAGGAGTATTAGGGCATATACTTACTAGCCTCGGTAACACACAGGCATTCCATACACCATATTACCCAAGAAGGTAAACATCTAGATGAAGGAAGAAAGTCAGCAATACTCCAAGCACCGAACCTCTGACAAAAAGACAAATGATGTCCTTTTCGGGTATGACTAACTTCTGCAGGAGTTGGATATGCTGATATTACAGGACCATTGATGTCTTTGATTTATGAAGAGGCATTTTTTTTCAGATAAAACAGGTTCTTGTAGGATCTTCAGTGCTTGGACTAACTGATTATTAAAAAAAAAACAAAAAAAAAAAAAACCTTTATTCAAACTTTAGATTGTAAAAATTGATATATGACTTCGGGGCTAACACATGAGTATGGGGTAAAGGATAGACCTCTAGCTTACTACTCATCAAAACTCGACCCAGTAGCTAGAGCCTTACCTCCCTGTGTTCAATCAGTTGTAGCCGCCGTAGAAGCTATAAGAGCTTCCATCACATTAGTGTTATTTATGATAGAAAGATGTACCACTTTAAATTTTTCAACCTTGATGTCTACTGCGGAGGATGGTGAACCACTTGATTGCCTATCCTCCATAGCAGAAAGAGTGTTACCAAGATCAGATCTTAAAGACATTCCACTACTAGATAGTGATCTCATACTGTTTGTAGATGGATCTTGTAAGAACAAATACATCCTACCCAGCAACTTATTCAGATATGAAGTTATATTGAGCCATGGGACAAGCCATGTCTCAACAGGGGGGATGGTAGAATTCATATCTAAAGTGTTCACGGCATATGGCTTTACTAACTACTCTAAAAAAAAAATTTGTTTAACTTGTTTAACATGCGCCAAACATAATCTACAGGTGAATGTAAGACCAAAGAGAGAACAGTTCCCAAATCCACAATATCCATTCTAACACATTTGTATGGATTTCATTGAAGTTGTTTTTGCTTCCTAAGATATTAGGTATATGTATAAGGGTGTTGATTTGAAAAAATTTGGCTTGAGACACTTGTCAGATAAACTATCTGTGAATATTATGGTATCTATGGTATCTGTGAATATTTCTGTGAGTAGAAGATGTTACAGGTAATAAGCTGAGATTAAGGTACAAATCCTGCTGAAAAGGGTAACAACATGTGTGACATAAAATGTACCCAGTAACTACATATTATCTATGTGCCCTGTCCAGAGGGACAGAGAAGTTTCTCTCATATAAAGGTGTTTGTTTGATTTGATGTACAGGATTTGTCAATGAACTGATGGGACCCAAACCTGAGGGGTGATAGCATGAGATTGGTGATAGAATTATTTTCTTAGTTGAGACCCTATTGTTTATATTGTCTGAGGTTTATAATTATAATGTGTGTAAACATACCACGGTATTGTGAATAACAACTTGAGGTATGAGGTGAAGGTCACTGGTTGTTGTCACTCATATGTAACAAGTACATGGCAGCAATGAGAGCCCGGAGGTTATGTGACCTGTGTGTCTTTAGGTTTGAGAAAGATGCTGCCCACGACCTGTTATATCTGCAGGGGTAAAAGTCGAATTAGGACAGTAAGTGACAGTGCGACAATTATGACCAATATGTACCGTGGAGGAGAAGTTTGGATTATTGCCAATATTAGTAGGTTTAGCAGTAAAGAATGCTCATAATATAGAGAAAGTGGCCAACAGATTGGAAACTGGTACAGATTACGTGTTTTATGTTTTGAATTCTGCCCAAAGGGGCATTTGCCAAGTAGTTGGCCCAGCCTGTTTCCACTGTATAGACCTTTTTGGCATTATGCAGGACAAGTATGACCGTAGAGCAAGTATGAAAATAAAGTCCGCAAGGGGGATAAGCCCTATTTTAAGTACCTGGCTTGGGTACAAAATGTCCTAAAATAAACAAAAGGTGGGAAAAATGAAAGTGATTAAAATAATGTTTAGATTAATTTATTTTGTGCAGCAGTCATCTTGTCTGGAGACCCCATCTTGTTCTTATGTAGTGAATAAGAAAGATATTGTTTCTTTAAGACAAGTATATTAATGCTGATTTCGCATGTTATTAAAATAGTTATTTTTGACATTAGTTCTTATGCGAAACCCAAAGGGAAGAAATATTGTTTAGTGATTATTGATGTATTCACCAAATGGGTAGACCATTTGTAATACCACAGTTACATCCATTCTCTAGGATGGATGAAGAGTTTGATTTTACACTTGCTGAATTTATGGCAAAATTGCTAACCAACAAGGAAGTTTCTATCTCTAATTGTATTCCAGGTGACCCTATACCTGAACCTGAACCTGTGAAGCCAGGAAATTGGATATTATTTTCATTGAAAAAGATCATATCAGGTTCTGCTTACCACACCTACGGCCGTACAGATAGCTGAACGTACCTCTTGGATACAATTATAACACTGTAAGGTAGTTAGGGAATTGGCACTATCCTCCTAGGCTATAAATGACTGATTACAAAGGGTGGTCATTTGTTAGAAGTGACTGGTCTCAAACTTCAGCGAAGAAAACATCCAGAGCCTGAGAGGAGACAGGGCGAAATGTTATATGTTATTCTAGGTATCCTATGGGGGTCCAAGGTGTGTCAACCAAAGGTATGGGATAGCAGGGAAACAGGGTCAGAGTATGATTTCCTAAAGACTTAGCTTAAAGAGTTAAATATTTTAATTTCACTGAAGGTAAGACTGCAACATATGAAATAGATTTCCGCGCTGTGTTATAGATCAATGCAAGGATAGAAACATAGCTTACAAACTAGCGCATATTCAGATAAATACATTTGTACTATCTATGTAAATACCCTAATAAAAAGGATAAGGGACTATATGATATAGGAATTGATGTTTCAGGTACTGGCCTATAGGGCATTTCTTGCAACTGAAAGTTTTTTAGTTCCAAAGATAGACCTACCCTCTAAAGTTTATCTGGCCAACTTCACTTATGAAGATAAATTGACATTAGAAACAGGTTACAGTGATAAACATGAATGGTTAGCCTGGATGAGATACACTGCAATCCAAAATAATAGAACTAACTGTATCGCTTGCGCAAAAGCTAGGCCTCATCTGGGTACTATACCTTTTAGGCTACCAGACAAGGAGAACCTACAAGGTCTGCAGTACGTGTTATCTTTATATAATGCATCATATAATCCAGGTGATAAATTATGTAAGACATTCTCTTTATTGTACCCACCTGTGGGGAGAGATGAAATCCCTCCCTTAGTAGTTGTTTACCCAGGCAACTACACCTGCTTTCTGAGGAATGGGCAAGGTAAGAAAGTCGGGAACCTCACTGAACAATTTTGTGACCGATAATGGTAATTACTCCTCTAATTGGTTTACCAACCAGACAAGGGCAAGGACTGATCTCTGGTGGCTATGGGGAGGCTACTGGCCAAGTGGCAGGGAAGCTGTGCTCTGGTTCAGCTTCTGATGCCATTCCACTTGTTTTTAGCACCTGAGTTTCAGAGAAGGAGTAAACGCCCTGGAGACTATCTGAATCGCTATAAGCAGTCTATCCCTGGAGGTTCCTTTGACCATAGAATATACATAGAAAATAGGAGTACCCCAAAGGGGGCCAAATGAGTTTAAGGCCCAAAATCAGATTGCATCAGGCTGCGAGTCTGTACTTTGCTGGTGGTCTACGATAAATAAGAATGTCGACTGGATTAATTATATTTATTACAATCAACAGAGATTTGTTAATTATGCCAGAGATGCAATAAAGGACATTGCAGATCAGTTGGGACCAATATCTTTAATGACATGGCAAAATAAAATAACCCTGGATATGTTACTAGCAGGAAAAGGGGGTGTCTGCAAACTGTTTGTATCGTCTGTGGAACTTTTATTCCCAATAATACAGCTCCTGATGGCAGTATTACCAAGGCATTGGAAGAACTCAATTCCCTGTCCGAATTGCTTGCAGGAAAACTCCAGAATAAATGACATCTTTACCTCATGGAGTGAGGGGTAGTTTGGAAAATGGACTGGCCTGGTAACATCTGTACTCATGACCATTGCCGTTGTTGCCAGTATATTGACTGTTTGTCGATGCGACACTCTACATAAGAGGATTGATCCAAAGATTAATTGAGACCTCAGTAACAAAGACAATGTGCCAAGAGATTCAAAAGAAGAGAACCTGTCCTGGATAATCTTACAGAACATGTCTACATAAATTTATAAGAGGAGGGAATGTTAGACAAGTTTTATTTTAAATTTATTGTTACTTCATGTAATAGATATTAAATGTGCATGCAGGGTTCTCAGAAAATGCTTTAGTTGACAAAGGGTTAAATATGTTATATTCTTAAGTGTATGAGGTGGTTGGACTTTTAATAAAGATTGCAATCTCCAGAGGAAGTCCAACGTGGCCTAATCTCATTCTGAAGTGTAAAATTTCATATGACAGGAAAGCCACAAACGGTTTTCAGTTGGTATATGTGTATATAAACCTATGCTTATGTAATGAAGGCAGACAACTGCTGATTTTGACTTGTCTCCTCATCGATGAGAATAAAACTCTTATTGGGATGAAAACTTGAATCATTATTGATAAGTATGGAAAATTCTTCTAACAGTAGCTACAAGAACAAGAAGTTAAAGAGGCTCTGTCACCACATTATAAGTGCCCTATCTCCTATATAAGGAGATCGGCGCTATAATGTAGGTGACAGTAATGCTTTTTATTTCGAAAAACGATCTATTTTAAACCACTTTATGAGCGATTTTTAGCTTTATGCTAATGAGTTTCTTAATGCCCAAGTGGGCGTGTTTTTACTTTAGACCAAGTGGGCGTTGTACAGAGGAGTGTATGGAACCTCACTGAAGCTGTCTATCCCTGGAGGTTCCTTTGACTATAGAACATACATAGATGAAGTAGGAGTACCCCGAGGGGTGCCAAATGAGTTTAAGGCCCGAAATCAGATTGCATCAGGATTCGAGTCTATACTTTTCTGGTGGTCTACGATAAATAAGAATGTCGACTGGCTTAATTATATTTATTACAATCAAGAGAGAGTTGTTGATTATACCAGAGATGCAATAAAGGGCATTGCAGATCAGTTGGGACCTACATCTTTAATGACATGGCAAAATAGAATGGCCCTGGATATGTTACAAGCAGAAAAAGTGGGTGTTTGCAAAATGTTTGTATCTTCTGTTGTACTTTTATTCCCAATAATACAGCTCCTGATTGCAGTATTACCAAGGCAATGGAAGGACTCAATTCCCTGTCCGAAGAGCTTGAGGAAAACTCCGGAATAAATGACATCTTCACTAATTGACTTGAAGAATGTTTTGGAAAATGGAGTAACCACATATCCAGCCTATTGATTTCCTTAGCAGCAGTGGCAGCCATACTTGTAACTCATGGATGTTGTTGCATTTCCTGCATAAGGGGACTAATTCAGAGACTCATTGACACTTCAATTACTAAAACAATGTACCAAGAGATTCAAAGTAGGAATGTATACCATGACTTGGAAACACCCCATTACGATTGTCAAAATTCTGAAGGACTGGTGAAGACTTAAAGAGGCTCTGTCACCACATTATAAGTGCCCTATCTCCTATATAAGGAGATCGGCGCTATAATGTAGGTGACAGCAGTGCTTTTTATTTAAAAAAACCGATCTATTTTTACCACTTTATTAGCGATTTTAGATTTATGCCAATGAGTTGCTTAATGCCCAAGTGGGCGTATTTTTACTTTAGACCAAGTGGGCGTTGTGCAGGGGAGTGTATGACGCTGACCAATCAGCCTCATGCACTCCTCTCCATTCATTTACTCAGCGTATAGGGATCCTGCTAGATCCTTATGTGCTGTCTTATACTAACACATTAACAATACTGAAGTGTTTAGACAGTGAATAGACATTCCACGGGATGTCTATTCACAATCTCTGCACTTCGTTACTGTTTCTATGGTAGTTACAGCAGAGGAAGCGTGATCTCGCGAGATCTCGCTGTAAATGACAGGTTACAACGAGATCACGCTTCCTCTGCTGTAACTACCATAGAAACAGTAATGAAGTGCAGAGATTGTGAATAGACATCCCGTGGAATGTCTATTCACTGTCTAAACACTTCAGTATTGTTAATGTGTTAGTATAAGACAGCACATAAGGATCTAGCAGGATCCCTATGCGCTGAGTAAATGAATGGAGAGGAGTGCATGAGGCTGATTGGTCAGCGACATACACGCCCCTGTACAACGCCCACTTGGTCTAAAGTAAAAATACGCCCACTTGGGCATCAAGCAACTCATTAGCATAAATCTAAAATCGCTAATAAAGTGGTAAAAATAGATCGTTTTTTTTAAATAAAAAACACTGCTGTCACCTACATTACAGCGCCCATATCCTTATGTAGGAGATAGGGCACTTATAATGTGGTGACAGAGCCTCTTTAAAGAAAGAATATGTTTTAGATGTCTCATAGAACCCTTCTTGATAAATGTACAACAGGGAGGAATGTTAGAAAAGTTTTATTTTAAATTTATACTTATGTGATGGAGACCAAAGTGTTGAATATGGTATCAAGTGTGAGGGTGGTGGGCAAGTGTCCATTTTCTATTCTTTATATGAGGTGTGTAATTTTGTGCAGCAGCCATCTTGTCTGGAGTTCCCATCTTGTTTCTTTTGTAATGAATAATAAAGACATTGTTCCTTTAAGACAGGTTTTCATGTTATTAAAGTTAGTTATCTTTGACCTTAGTTCTCATACGAAGCTTGCAGAGAAGGCACAGGGAGTGTGGGAGAGGAGGACAAAGATGCTTGTGGGAGTGCCTCCCCCATCTTACAAGAATATTTTTGCCGAGAGAGATAAGGACACCTTCAAACCTGGTGTGTGAAGAATTATAATGATGTATCTGGAATATATTGTGTGTCTGTAATTGGCTGAATAAGAAATAAGTTTATCCCATGTACAAAAACCATGATATGAAAGATATCAGCAGACGACTTAATCTGATGTTGCTTTGTCTCCTCGTTAACGAGAATAAAAGGCTGCAATACTTCAATTTGTTCCGATGACTCCTTGAATTTCATTGATAGATACAAAAATTCTTCTAACAGTATGGGGCAGCTATGGGGGCATTATACTGTATGGGGGGCATTATACTGTATGGGGCAGCTACGTGGGGCATTATACTGTATGGGACATTATAGTGTATGGGGCAGCTATGGGGGCATTATATTGTATGGGGGCATTATACTGTATGGGGCAGCTATGGAAGCATTATACTGTATGGGGGGCATTATACTGTATGGGGCATTATAGTGTATGGGGCAGCTATGGGGGGCATTATACCGTATGTGGCAGCTATGGGTGGCAATATACTGTGGGGGCAGCTATGGGGGGCATTAGACTGTGGGGGGCAGCAATAGGGGCATTATACTGCGGTGGTCAGCTATGGGGGGCATTATACTGTGTGGGGGCAGCTATGGTGGCATTTTACTGTGTGGGGGCAGCTATGGGGGGGCGTTATACTGTGTGGTGGCATTATACTGTGGGGCAGCTATGGGAGGCATTATATGGTGTGGGCATTCATGGGGTCTGTCAGGCAAGGCAGCTGGGCATAGGCGTGCGCAGGGGTCTGGTGGTGTTAGGGAGGGGTCGGGGGCCCAAGCTGAATTCTTGCACCAGGGCCCATGAGCCTTTAGCTACGCCCCTGAAGACAATGCACAGGATAGGTGGTAATTATTAGGCCTTATTCACACGAACGTGTCCGTTTTGCGTCTGCAAAAAACAGACCATATTTAACGAATTTCAGTTCCATGTGCCATCAGTGTTTGTTTCATGTGGCATCCGTTTTTAACGTCAGTGTTGGTGCACACTTTTTATTTACTTCATTTCCTCTCTCCATTTCTTTAGCAACTGGAGCGTGATTTTCACGCACCCATAGACTTCAATGGGCGATTTGGTCCGCAAAACTGACCAAAATAGGACATGCAGTGAGTTTCACACAACGGAAACAGGCTGCGTGAAAAGTCACTGACGTCTGAATAGCCCCATTGAATTGCATATGTCCGTGTGATGTACATATGTCTGAAAAAGGCCTTAGCGTATGTTCATACGGAGTGTTTTCAGCCGTTTTTCGGGCCGTAAACGTCCCGAAAAACAGCTGAAAAATCGGAAGCAGAACGCCTCCAAACATCTGCCCATTGATTTCAATGGGAAAAACGGCGTTCTATTCTGACAGGCCGTTTTTTTCGCGGCTGTTTTTCAAAACAGTCACGTAAAAAAACGGCCACGAAAAAGAAGTGCATGTCACTTCTTCAGCCGTTTTTGAAGCCGTTTTTCATAGACTCTATAGAAAAACAGCTACAAAAAAGTCCGTAAAAAACGCTACGAAAATCGCGAGTGGCTTAAAAAACGTCTGAAAATCAGGAGCTGTTTTCCCTTGAAAACAGCTCCGTATTTTCAGACGTTTTTGAGTTTGTGTGTGCACATTCCCTAAGATTGCTAGAACTGGGACTCCAGTCCCTGCTGCTCTATTCAACTCTACTGGTGATACAGAAACAGCTGAGCAACATTTCTGCAGGAATGAGCTCCTGTTAGGCTATGTTCACACGCTTAAAAAAACGGCTGAAAATACGGATCTGTTTTCACGGGAAAACAGCCTCTGGATTTAAGCCGTTTTTTAAGCAACTTGCGGTTTTTGCAGCGTTTTTTACGGCCGATTTTGGAGCTGTTTTTCTATTGAGTCAATGAAAAACGGCTCCAAAAACGGCTCAAGAAGTCACATGCACTTCTTTTTACGAGGCTTTTAAAACGCCCCATGCCCCTCCTTACGGACTTTCTGGGAGGCGGTTCTCCAAATTCTATCAGATGTCACTGGGGTCTCGGTCCCTAGCTCACCCGAGGCGGCCCTTCTATTTATGTTCCCTATGCCAATAGCCCTTTACAAACGCTCTCTACTTAGACACCTCCTCCAAGCGGCCAAATCAGTTATTCCCCGTAGGTGGCGAACGGCGGTTCCTCCACTGCTGGATGAGTGGTTCCAGGAGGTAGCCTTATTGCAGCGAATGGAGCACCTTCTGGCTCATTCTGCTGCTGCTTCTACCAGATACAAGGACACTTGGTCTCCACGGCTTATGTTCCTTTGCTCCTCCACCTACCGGAATGCGGTGACTTGAGATACACTGCATATCCTCTCCCATGGGACTTCCTCGGGGCGGGGACTACATACAGATCGTTTCTCGGCCTTTTGACTAAAATCAAGTGTAGTACCTGCACAAGCTGAGGTTAGTAATCATCCCTACCGGTGGTTCAGGGGCCATCGTAGGGGAATGACAGAACACCGAGGTGAGGGCAGGGAACCACAACGGTCATCGCTCTGGTGTACGCATTTGGTTTAAAGGTACCATTTGTAGGTGACCAGGCGACTGCCAGATCGAAGTCAGGAGGTCGGGTAGTTTGGAAGCCCGAGTTGCTATGTGCCCCAGGGCTGGTGACCCTGGGGTGCCCTAACTCACTGGGGGGTGGGATCCCACTGAGTGAAGGCACATTTGCACTCACTCTCTTTCACACTATATGAGCACACACCTTTATTCTCCCGGCCTTCTGGCTGGGAGATGAGGATTTTTTTTATACCTGGCGGATGTCCAGGCTGTATCACAGCGCACATCCACTTATTTAATTTTGTTTTTTCACTGTGTGTTTGTCACGTTTTGTCACAAGGACTTTGGGATGCGGTGCCCTTTTGGGACCCTCCTGAGGTCTAGGGGGAAAATGTGTGGCCATCTGGTTCTGTTTTCCCCTGCATCCCGGCCTCCCTTCTTCGGAGGGAAGGTGCAACCTTGATGCAGGCTCCTATGTGGACACTGGGGTGGCAGCCCAGGTAGAAGCCTAGGAGTGTGTTTGGGTCTCCCTAAGCTTCGGCGAGGGGGGATCATCAATCCTCGATCCTCTAGGCCTATGGTTTGGAGGGTCAGGGAATGGTTATGCGGGGCCTCTCTCTTTTAAGAGAAGGGTTGCGATAGACCGCATCCTTGTGCACTTTTTGTGTGGCACCTCTGCACTTTTTATGCACTTAGTTGATGGAAAGCACGGCTCTGGCTTTTTAAAAAAAAAAAATATATACATACAGATGTGCGAGGGTTTGCTTGCTCCAATCATGTTTCTGCAAGATGCATAGCTGCTTCTTAATTACTCACAATAATCCAGACCGGAATCCAGGCTCACCATGAACCCCCTCCCTTGTCTCTTCTTTGTTCTTGTTTGTTTCCCATTCTATCTTCTCCTTCCCTTCTTGTGTCTGTCTTAAGTGGCCATCGGCTTCCTGTGATTACTCTTGCCCACTATTGCCATTGCATTTTAGGACGTATGGGAAGCTGAACTGTGGTAAATTTATTTTCTCTCTTAAGCGATGCTCCTTTCTCATATGCTTCCTTAGACTCCTATTGTACTTTGCGCTTTTTATAGGATGTGATGTTCACCCTCATGTTTGGGCTGTGCCCTCATCTGTCATGTTCTCTTTATTTGTGGGGACACATTTTCCCTAATTGTGTTTGTACCTGTTTGTATAAAAAAACAATAAAAAACTTTGAATATGAAAAAAACAAAAAAACGCCCCGTGGGAACGGATCGCGTTTTTTTCCATTGAATTCAATGGGCAGATGTTGGGAGGCGTTCAGCCCCCGCATTTTTAGCTGTTTTTCAGGACGTTTACGGCCCGAAAAACAGCTGAAAATAGGTCGTGTGAACATACCCTTACCCTCGGCTGCCACTAAGGCTAGGGTTACACATGGACTTTGGCCACAGTTCTCACAGCCAAAGTTCGCTGTTTCGCAGGTGATGAAAGTGAATGTGGTCAATTTGCAACCCACAAGTTGCTTTGACAGCATCACCACAGTCGCAAGGAATCCAAACCTGTTGGACTTATTGCAACTGTTGTGTCGTGGCAACTTACTGGTCGTAAAGCAACCACATTCACTTTCATTACATGCGACAGCGATTTTTGACTCTGTGTCGTGGCAAAAATTGCTGCATAGCCCTAGCCTGAGCTGATTGCTTTCTACGTCCTGTCCAAAGCTATCAACCCCATCCTATTGGGATTACCATTGCTTCGCCAACATGCTCCAGTCCTAGATTGGAATTTTAGAGAGGTCCTCCAGTGGGGACCACGATGTCTACACCGCTGCCTGCCTCCTGTTCTGGCATGCCCTTTGGACTGTGTAACCTCCTGCAGTGTTCCAGGAGTTCGTGAACGACAACTTCCGTGATCTCCTGCATTTCTGTATGGTGGTATATCTGGACGTCATCTTGATCTACTCACCTGATCTGACGACGCATCGGAAGCAAGTCTTGTTGCCGCTTAGGGGGAATAAATTGCACGCAAAACTGGAGAAGTGCGTATCTGAAAAAAGGAGGTCCTTGCCCTTCCTGGGCTATATTGTCTCCGATCTTGGTCTTCAAATGGACACAGAGAAAGTGAGGCTGGATTCACACGACCATGTTACGTCCGTAATGGATGGAACGTATTTCGGCCGGAAGTCCCGGACCGAACACAGTGCAGGGAGCTGGGCTCCTAGCATCATAGTTATGTACGATGCTAGGAGTCCCTGCCTCGCTGCCGGACAACTGTCCCGTACTGTAATCATGTTTTCAGTACGGGACAGTTGTCCAGCAGCGAGGCAGGGACTCCTAGCATCGTACATAACTATGATGCTAGGAGTCCGGCTCCCTGCACTGTATTCGGTCCGGGACTTCCGGCCGAAATACGTTCCGTCCATTACGGACGTAACATGGTCGTGTGAATCCAGCCTGAACGCCGACTTCGCGTCGCTACATCCTTAGGGTCTCCAAGCTATACAAAGATTTCTTGTATTCGCTAATTTCTATCGCCAGTTCATTTCAAATTTCTCGTCCCTTACTGCTCCCATCTCAGCTCTCACCAGAAAGGGAGTGAACGGTAAGGACTGGACTCCTAAGGCAGAGTCGGCATTCTCCAACCTTAAGAGTGCCTTCATGTCTGCTTCTGTTCTTAATCATCCTGATGTTACTTAGCAGTTTTCCGTGGAGGTTGATGCCTCTTCCATTGGTGCTGGAGCGCTCCTGTTTCAAAAAAATTGTAAGTGTAAGGCAGTATTTTGCGGATTCTTCTCTAAACTCTTTTCTCCTGCGGACCTCCACTCAGCTCATCGTCTGGCAGATCTGTTCGTCCAACACATCTTTCGTCTACTTGGACTACCTCTTCATATTGTTTCTAACCAGGGTGTACCATTCACGTCCAAATTCTGGAGAGCCCTGTGTAATCTTTTAGATGTGAAGCTGGATTTCTCTTCTGCCTATCACCCACATTCTAACGGTCAAGTGTAGAGGATCAACCAGATACTAGAGAATTATCTCCGTCATTATGTCTCTGTCCAACATGACAATTGGGTACAGCTCCTGCCTTGGGCGGAATTCTCATACAATAACCATACTATAACGGCCATGGCTGCGGACCATCGTTCCTACTCACCCCTCAACGGCCGTAGCCATGACTCTGTTAGTGCTGGCCGGCATCTCCTTCCTAGGAGACGCCACCACTCACTTCCGCCTTGCATCACTGGGTCCCATAGAGCGCGTGCGCTCGCACCCGTTCTTAAAGGGCCAGTGTGCGCACATGAAAATAATCTCTAATTAGCCCATGATCACCCTGGACTATAAAAGGAGCTCTGCCCTTTCACCCAATGCCTGAGCATTGTTGTGTTTACCCATGTTAGTCTTAGAAAATGGTCCCCTAGTGTTATCCTGTTCCCGTTGTTCCCGTGCCCTGCTACCTGTATCCCGTGCTATATTTGTTCCTGTGCCTTAGAGTGTTGGAGTCATGTTGTGCCACCTGTCACGCCTGCTGATATACACTACGTCTGGTGTCTGAAAGTTCATCTGTGCCGAGCCTCCATTACTGTCTGGACTATTAAAGGTACTCTTGTGCTAGGACTGTTGTTTGACCAGCAGCTACTCCGCTATGGCGGTGCTGCCTAGTGGGTCCACACACGCACGGATCGTGACACATACTAGCGAGTCTACTACTTCCTCTCCTATATTGTATACAGTCAGCACCCACGAGTTCCTGTTCCTGTGCTAACTATGTCTGAAGTGCCTGCAGCCAATTCTTCATTCGGGTAGTTTCTTCACATCTGGCATCAGACCAATTCTTCAGGAAGTGAATCATATGAAAACATATGCCAATAAGAAAATAAGGGGTCCTCCTCAGTTTCTCCCCGGAGTTAAGGTCTGGCTTTCCTCTAAAATTCGTCTGAAGATCCCTTTCCACAAGTTCGCTCCCAGGTTCCTCAGTCCCTTCGAGGTGTTACAAGAGATCAACCCAGTTTCCAATAAACTTTGACTGCCTCCTACTCTCAAAATAATTTCTTTCCATGTTTCCCTTCTAAAGACTGTGGTCCTGAACCGCTACAGTAAATCTCCTGGTTCTGCAGTTGCTCCCAGCAGTTCTTCTGATGTCTTTGAGGGGAAGGGGATCCTGGACTACAATAGAGTAAGAGGAAAGGCTTTCTATATGGTGGACTGGAAAGGGTTTGGTCCTGAGGAGAGGTACTGGGAGTCAGAAGAAAACATCAATGCCCCAACTCTCCTCAAGACATTCATTCCTCCTACGCTCTGGACCTACAAAGAGGGGGTGTAAGGGGAAGTACTGTTGTGCCCGCTGTGCTTACTGGCAGCAGTGACCGCGGGACACTAAGAGCTTGTCGGCGTCTCCCTCCCAGGAGCCGTCAACTCATGTTGCTGCACTCTCCTGCATCTAGGGTGCCTTACTTCCTGGACTACATAAAGGGCTCTGTCCTTCCACTCCATGCCTGAGCGTTGTTGTATTCCCATGTTAGTCTTGCAAATAGTCCCTTAGTTGTTATCCTGCTCCCAGCGTTCCCTTATCCTACTACCTGTATCCTGTTTCTGAGCTGCATCTAGTGTTGGAGTCGTGTTGTCATCTGCCACGTCCGTGTCATCCGCCATGGCTGGTGTCATCTGCCACGTCTGGTGTCATCTGTAACGCCAAGCATCACCTGTGCCACGTGTCTGCTACTCCGAGCATCCCAGTACTCTTACCCCAGAGACTGTTATTGACTGTACTTTGGTCAGATGCTACTCCACTATGGCGGTGCGGCCTAGTGGGTCCACATACCCCACAGGCATGACAGCACAACTTAAAAACATGACCTCATAAAGCCACATCGATGCAAATATAAAAACAAAATATACATTCAGAAAATGCAAAACATTTGTGTAGTCCTGAACTGACCAAAAATGGATGGGTCCTATAGGGGTTTAATGAACCGCTAAAATGTTGTGTTTAGATGAATTATCTTCTCTATAATAAAACTAGATAGCTTGCTCATTGTTCACAAGGATTTATTTTTTCAGTTATGCGAAAACTGTGATGTTCTATGAGCAAATTGGTATATTCTGAAATTTCAGTGTGGGGGGAAAAAATTATACAGGGTTTTCTAAACTGCCAACAATTCATTGTAACTGGGCTTGGTCCAGGACTTCTGAAGTGACAGCTGTGAAAAAGATGCCACCAAACCTGGGAGTCGTACTTGAACTAAACAAAATTCATGAGACATTCCCACCAATATAGGTAGACTGAAGATTAGAAATATATTTCTGGATCCATCGATAATGACTAGGGGGAATAAATAAGTTGCTACCAGAGGTGTCTAGAAGTGGCTAATCCCCCTTCTCTTAATGAGGTAAACATGCACTCTCAGATGATGTGATCTTCCATGTTTATGGAGGATTTACAGGTTATAGCATACCTACAGCATAATTATTAAAAAAAATGATTAATTTTTTATTTTTAATTTTGGGTGAAAGTACATAGAGAGGGGAATGAAGGAATATCTGGGGGAACAATTAGTCAAGGGATGGAAAGAAATGACAATACAGGTAAGTAAACAATAAGTACAAACAACAACATCAATCATCATCTCTGCTAACCAGGCTGATCATTAAGTTAGTCTTTTAAGAACAATGTTTGGAAATCGCATATAAGTATTACAATCAATATAATATTAAAAATATATGTGTAAACTGACTCTGCGTGGGTTTACTGGAAAATTGAGTCCCAATCTGTTGAAGTAGAGAATTGCATCCAATCTTCCCAAATTTTGAAAATAAATGTCGTATTGATGGTTTGGGGTCCATCTAGTCTTCTCATATATGTTAAAAATGTTCATTTCTCTCAACCATTCTGGAAAAAATTGGAGGTTCTTCATCTCTCCAATGCCTAACAATGAGAGCTTTTGCTGCATTAAAAATATGAGGGACAACCAAGGATTTATATTTAGTCACATAATTATATATTTATTTTTTATTTCAATAGTTCGATATTTATCAACACCGAGATTCTCCAAAAAACACTGGCTTAGGCCTCATGCACACAGCCGTGCCCGTAATCATGGCCCGCAATTGCGGGCATGGCTGGCCGCGGGCCACAGCCCGCATCTTTGGGCCGTTGTCCTATACAATGTATGGGAGCATGGGCCGTAAAATACGAAAAATAGGACATGCTCCATAATTCTTGGCACAGTTCTACGGCACGGACACCTATACGTAGCAATTCATGACTTAATGGGTCCGCAATTACGGATATTTTTTACGGTCGTGTGCATGGGGCCTAAGCCTAATTTTCTTGGTTTCTAAGGCACTGAACATTTCATCATTCACAGATCTCTGGACCTTAAAGGGGAGGTTCAGGATCAGGAAAAATTTGCTGCTTTCTTCCAGACACAGCGCCACACCTGTCCATGGATTGTGTCCAGGGGCGTAACTAGGAAAGACTGGGCCCCATAGCAAATTTTTGACTGGGCCTCACCTCCCCTGGGTTCTACACACAGCCCCCCCTTGTACATAGTGCCACCTGAAAATTGTGCCATACAGCCCCCCTGAAGATTCTGCCATACAGCCCCCTGGAAGATTTAGCCATACAGCCCCCCGGAAGATTGCGCCACACAGCCCCCCGGAAGATTGCGCCATACAGCGCCCCTGTCCTGAAGATTATGCCATACAGCCAGCCTGACCTGAAGATTTCGCCATACAGCCCCCCTGTAGATAACATCATACAACCCCCCCACTGTAGATAGCGCCCCCAAAACAAAAAAAGTTATACACACCTAGACCCTGTTCCCGCGACTAATAGAGCTGCTCCAAAGCATCAACGCCGATGGGATGCTTGCGTAGACCGGTATGAACCAGTGACGTCATCACGCCGGCCTGCGCAGGAATCCAGTCACTGCGCCTCATAGGCTGAAGGCCGAACGTGACCTGTAGCCTAGTAAATGGCAGAGCAGGGAGATACCACCCTGCTCTGCCATAGTGTTCAATAGTATCTGCATCTTAAGGACGCAGATACTATTGAATGTGGCGTCGCTACTGCTGTAGCAGCCATAGCAGCTGCAAGCGGTGCGAACGGGCCCCCTTATGGCTGCTACAGTGGTAGTTACACCACTGGTTGTGTCTGGTATTGCAGCTCTCAGCTGCCTTGAAATCAAAGGGGCTGGGCTGCAATACCACATACAACCTGTGGCAGGTGTGGTGCTGTCTCTGTCTTCTTTTGCCGTTTTTGGCAGCATTTTTCAGCCGTGGCCATTGAGTGCCGCAGGCAAAAAAACACCACGAGAAGCGCTTTCTCTGCCTCCCATTGATTTCAATGAGGCCCGCAGAAAAAAAACGCCTCAGCCTCCCAAGGGGGTTTTCGGGAGTTATTTGCCGCTGATTCCGACGTAGTTTCCGTGTCAAAATCAGCATAAAAAACTCTGTGTGAACTCCTCTTTTGAGAAGGAGTAGGTCAGTGGGAATACCCAGATCACAATTCAAGAGCTGATGACAAGCTAGAGAACAAAAAGTGAGTACAGATTGGCAGTACTTGGAAATTAAAGAGAAGCACCTGTGATGCAATCCAAACTGTACATTTAATTATCATTATTAAATTTTGCTGAGATAATTGAACAGGAATTGCCATTATCTATACATTATTTAGTGCTGAGAAATACATCATAACTTTTGAGGTTTTCACTTTTTTCTTTAACTTTAAAACCATAAAAGCACAGCAACATGAAAATATTAATTTATTTTGACCAGACTACAAAGAAAGAGATAGAGCAAGGCAAAAATACACTAATTTAATGTCTGTTCTTAGCATGATTAATTTAGTGTAGTCTGTACAATAAGACAATAGCAATCTTTTGTGATAGGGTACATAATAAAAGAAAAGGTGATTGATCAATCCCAGTTTACACCATCAACAAGGATTTTACCTGTTAAGAAAATAACCTTTTAGGAAGAAGACTATAGACTTATTGTATGCAAATACATTAAAAAAGCTTATTCTGATCCATTAAGGAAGAAAGCAATTGACTTATTGTATGGAAACACATTAAAAAGGATTATTTTGATCCATTAAAGTGGTTTCAATTGACCCTTCTCTAATCTAATAAAAATAGGTGTATTGTAAGTACCTATTTAGAAGGACATATTTATACACAGTGTACCTATGTTGTGTCTGTTATAGATACATACTATTTTATCTATGCGCTTTGTAAAAAAAAAACAATGGGCATCAATTTATATAAATCACATGTATGTAGACACTAAAGCTGCACAGTTATACAATAACTGGTGAATCAAAACGTTTAAAGATGGTAACTTTTGTCCCTGATTTCCCAAATAACATGAACATTTGCTTCAGGCTAGCCACTACCAGACCTTCAGCACTGCTCAGCTCAAGGTCAAACAGTAAGGGTATGTTCACACGGGCTATTTTTAGCCGTTTTTCGGGTCGTAAACGTCCCAAAAAACTAATGAAAAGTCGGAAGTAGAACGCCTACAAACATCTGCCCATTGATTTCAATGGGAAATACTGCGTTCTGTTCCGACGTGGGGGTTATTTTACGCCTCATTTTCAAATAACGGCGCGTAAAAAGAAGCACCGTAAAAAGAAGTGCATGTCACTCCTTGAGCTGTAAAAAACGCCGCACAAAAAGGCTATTTGCTTAAAAAAATGGCTGAAAATCAGAGGCTGTTTTCACTTGAAAACAGCTCCGTATTTTCAGCCGTTTTTTGTTAAGCGTGTAAACATACCCTAAGGGTATGCTCACACAGCTTTTTTTCAGCTGTTTTTTGGGCTGTAAACGCACCGAAAAACGTCTGAAAAAACAGAAGCTAACCACCTCCAAGCACCTGACCATTGATTTCAAAAGGAAAAACTGCGTTTCGTTCCGACGGGGCATTTTTTTACGTGGCCGTTTGAAGATCAGCGCGTAAAAGACCGTCCTGTAAAAAGAAGTGCAGCTCCAAAAAACGCCTTAAAAAAGTTTGATGCTTTAAAAACGACTTAAAATCAGAGACTGTTTTCCCTTAAAAACAGCTTTGTAAAACCTTTTCTTTTTTTTTTTAACCGAACAAATGGCTACATGGGTTTTCAAATACCCGACAAAAATGAATGTTTATGTTAAGGATCTGCCAGGCACAGCTTCTGGATCTACGCCCATAGGTAATCAGTCTGCACCTGCTTCTATGTCTGTGAGACTGACTCCATCTTCCACCACTCAGGATGGCAGGCTTAGGAGTGGGAGAGCCTATCACAGCCTGGCCAGACGGAGCTAGCTCCCGCCCTCTGTCTATTTATACCTGCCTTTCCTTTTCCTCCTTGCTTGTGATTCATCTCGTTAGGTTTCCTGGCCCTGCTGCAGCTTCTTGAACCTTTTGACCCTGCTTCATATTGACCCTGGCTTACTGACTACTCTCCTGCTCTGCGTTTGGTACCTCGTACACTCCTGGTTTGACTCGGCTTGTTCACTAATCTCCTGCTCTGCGTTTGGTACTTCGTACACTCCTGGTTTGACTCGGCTCGTTCACAACTCTTGTTGCTCACGGTGTTACCGTGGGCAACTGCCCCTTTTCCCTTGCTTCTGTTTACCCTTTTCTGTTTGTCTGTCGTGCACATAGTGAGATTAGGGACCGTCGCCCAGTTGTACCCCGTCGCCTAGGGCGGGTCGTTGCAAGTAGGCAGGGACTGAGTGGCGGGTAGATTAGGGCTCACTTGTCTGTTTCCTTACCCTCATCTTTACATAATCACAAGCCCTTATACCTAGTCTACCCTGGTCCCTCACACTACTATGGACCCCCTTGAGACCCTGGCTCAGCAAATGCAGGGTCTCTCCTTACAGGTCCAGGCCCTGGCTCAGAGGGTCAACCAGCCTGACGCTACCATGGTAGTGCCCCTCACCTCACCTCTTGAACCCCACCTCAAGTTGCCTGACTGGGTCTCAGGGGACCGGAAGACTTTTCTCTCCTTTCGGGAGAGTTGTAAGCTCTATTTTCGCTTAAAGCCCCACTCCTCAGGTTCTGAGAGTCAGCGGGTGGGTATAATTATGTCCCGGCTCCAGGAAGGGCCTGAACATAAGTATGGGCCTCTCCTTGGCTCCTGACGCCACTGAACTTTCCTCCGTTGATCTTTTCTTTTCTGCTCTCGTACTCATTTATGTCGAGACTGACAGGACTGCCTTTGCCGAGAGTCAGCTGGTGACCTTACGTCAGGGTAAGAGACCTGTGGAGGAGTATTGCTCTGACTTTAGGAAGTGGTGCGTAGCTTCTCGGTGGAATGACCCTGCCTTAAGGTGCCAGTTTAGGTTGGGTCTGTCGAACGCCCTGAAAGACCTGCTAGTTAGCTATCCCTCTTCTGACTCCCTAGACCAGGTTATGGCTTTAGCGGTACGACTTGACCGACGGCTCAGGGAACGACAACGTGAACGTTTTTGTGTTTTCTCCTCTGACTCCCCCATGATGCATCCCGAGGTTCCGTTGCTTCGTTCTTCCATGGAAGACTCGGAGGTACCTATGCAACTCGGGGCCTCCGTGTCCCCCCAACAACGTAGAGAGTTCCACAGGAAGAATGATCTCTGCTTCTATTGTGGGGATGGCAAGCATCAAGTGAACACCTGTCCTAGGCGTAAGAATAAGCAGCCGGAAAACTTCCGCGCCTAAGTGATCATCGGGGAGGCCACTTGGGCGCACAGGTATTTCCCGTAAATATGAAACATAATAAAATCTTGCTTCCCTTTCAGGTCTCTTTTGGTGGTAGGTCTGCTACCGGCAGTGCCTTCGTGGATTCAGGGTCGTCTGCTAATATCATGTCTGTGGAATTTGCTATGTCTCTAGCTATGCCTTTGATTGATTTGCCTAAACCTGTTCCGGTAGTGGGTATCGACTCCACTCCTCTCGCTAATAGTTATTTTACACAGCATACCCCTGTTTTTGAACTCCTTGTTGGCTCCATGCATTTGGAACAGTGCTCTGTACTGTTGATGCAGGGATTATCGTCCGATTTCGTTTTAGGCCTTCCCTGGTTGCAGTTGCATAATCCCACGTTTGACTGGAATACTGGGGATCATACCAAATGGGGTAATGAATGCTTGACGTCATGTTTTTCTGTTAATTCTATTTCTCCCCCTGAGGAGGTGAACACGCTACCTGAGTTTGTTCAGGACTTCGCTGATGTTTTCTCTAAGGAGGCCTCCGAAGTGTTACCTCCTCATAGAGAATACGATTGCGCTATCGATTTGGTACCAGGAGCTAAGCTCCCTAAGGGTAGGATATTTAATCTCTCTTGTCCTGAACGTGAAGACATGAGAGAGTATATCCAGGAATGCCTGGCCAAGGGTTACATTCGCCCCTCTACTTCTCCGGTAGGTGCTGGCTTCTTCTTCGTAGGGAAGAAGGATGGTGGTCTTAGGCCATGCATTGACTACCGTAACTTGAATAAGGTCACTGTAAGGAACCAGTATCTGTAATGACAGGGATAGGGAAACAGACAAGTGAGCCCTAATCTACCCGCCACTCAGTCCCTGCCTACTTGCAACGACCCGCCCTAGGCGACGGGGTACAACTGGGCGACGGTCCCTACACTCAGTAAGTGCACGACAGACAACATAAGGAAACACAGAACAAAGGGAAACGGGGCAGTTGCCCACGGCAACACCGTGAGCAACAAGAGTAGTAAACGAGCCGAGTCAAACCAGGAGAGTACGAGGTGCCAAACGCAGAGCAGGAGAGTAGTAAACGAGCCGAGTCAAACCAGGAGTGTACGAGGTACCAAACGCAGAGCAGAAGAGTAGTCAGTAAGCCCGTGTCAATACGAAGCAGGGACAAGTAGTTCAAGAAGCTGCAGCAGGGCCAGGAAACCAACAGAGAAGAATCACAAGCAAGGAGGAACAGGAAAGGCAGGTATAAATAGACGAAGGGCGGGAGCTAACTCCGTCTGGCCAGGCTGTTATAGGCTCTCCCACTCCTAAGCCTGCCATCCTGAGTGGTGGCAGATGGAGTCAGTCTCACAGACATAGAAGCAGGTGCAGACTGATTACCTATGGGCGTGGATACAGAAGCTCTGCCTGGCAGATCCTTAACAGTACCCCCCCCCCTTTTATGAGGGGCCACCGGACCCTTTCTAGATGGACCTGGTTTATTGGGGAAACTAAGGTGGAACCTCCTGAACAATACCCCAGCGTGAACATCCCGGGCGAGTACCCAAGTCCTCTCCTCAGGCCCGTATCCTCTCCAATGGACCAGGTACTGGAGGGAGCCTTGGACCATCTTGCTGTCCACAATCTTGGCCACCTCGAATTCTACCCACTCAGGGGTGAGAACGGGGACAGGAGGTTTCCTCGAGGGAGCCAAGGACGGGGAGCAGCGTTTAAGGAGGGAGGCATGAAACACGTCGTGTACTCGAAAAGATGGGGGCAACTCCAGTCGGAAGGAGACAGGATTGAGGACTTCAATTACCTTGTACGGCCCTATAAACCGGGGAGCAAACTTCTTGGACGGGACTTTAAGGCGCAAGTTCTTAGACGATAGCCACACCAGATCCATGACCATAAACAAGGGGTTAGCAGAACGTCTTCTATCTGCCTGAGTTTTTTGTATGCTCTGGGACGCCTCTAGGTTCTTCTGAACCTGGGGCCAAACTGTGCACAGTTCCCGATGAACGACCTCTACCTCGGGATTGTTGGAACTGCCAGGTGAAACGGAGGAGAACCATGGATTAAGCCCAAAATTACAGAAAAAGGGGGAGACCCCTGACGAGTTACTGACCCGGTTATTAAGGGAAAATTCGGCGAGGGGAATGAATGAGACCCAATCATATTGACAGTCAGAGATAAAACACCTTAAATATTGTTCTAGAGACTGATTAGTCCTCTCAGTTTGGCCATTAGTTTCAGAATGGAAGGCAGAGGAGAAGGACAGATCAATCTCCAACTTTTTACAGAAGGCTCTCCAAAACAAAGAAACAAATTGTACCCCTCTGTCAGAAACAATATTGACAGGGACCCCATGGAGACGCAGGATGTGTTTGACAAACAAGGTAGCTAACGTCTTAGCATTGGGTAGTTTTTTGAGGGGCACAAAGTGGCACATCTTACTGAAGCGGTCTACTACAACCCACACCACCGACTTGCCTTGAGATGGAGGCAAATCGGTGATAAAATCCATGGAGATATGGGTCCAAGGTCTCTGGGGAATGGGCAAAGAACGTAGTAAGCCCGCTGGTCGAGACCTGGGAGTCTTGGACCTAGCACAAACCTCACAAGCGGCGACGTAGGCCTTAACGTCTTTAGGCAACCCAGGCCACCAATAGTTTCTGGCAATGAGGTGCTTGGTACCCAGGATGCCTGGATGACCAGATAGTGCGGAGTCATGATTTTCCCTAAGTACCCTTAGCCGGAATTGCAGGGGAACAAACAGCTTGTTCTCAGGAAGGTTCCCGGGGGCTGAACCTTGATCAGCCGCAATTTCGGAGACTAAATCAGAATCAATAGAGGAAATTATTATACCTGGAGGCAAAATACAAGCAGGATCTTCCTCCGAAGGAGGGCTGGTCATGAAGCTACGCGACAGTGCATCAGCCTTAATATTTTTAGACCCAGCCCTATAGGTAACCCAAACATTTAATCTGGTAAAAAATAACGCCCATCGAGCTTGTCTCGGGTTTAGCCTCCGGGCAGATTCTAGGAAAACCAGATTCTTGTGGTCGGTAAGGACCGTTACCTGGTGCCTAGCCCCCTCCAGGAAGTGGCGCCACTCTTCAAATGCCCATTTAATGGCTAAGAGTTCACGGTTGCCAATATCATAGTTACTCTCAGTGGGCGAAAACTTCCTGGAGTAGTAGGCACATGGACAGAGATGGGTGAGGGACCTGGTACCCTGGGACAAGACAACCCCCACTCCCACCTCGGACGTGTCAACCTCCACGATAAATGGCTCCATTTGGTTGGGCTGAACTAACACCGGGGCTGAGATAAAGCACTTCTTAAGAACCTCAAAAGCCTGGACAGCCTCAGGAGGCCAGCGGAGGAGATCAGCACCCTTGCGAGTGAGGTCCGTAAGAGGCTTAGCGATGACCGAGAAGTTAGCAATAAATCCCCTGTAATAATTAGCGAACCCCAAGAAGCACTGTAACACCTTCAGGGAGGCAGGTTGGACCCATTCCGCCACAGCCTGGACCTTGGCGGGGTCCATGCGGAATTCATGAGTTGTGTAATGCTCCCGCGGTCCAGAATTTCATAAATGAGATTTTAAGAGAGTACCTGGGGGTATTTCTTGTAGTGTACCTTGATGATATACTTGTGTTTTCCAAGGACTGGTCCTCCCACATTGAGCATGTCAGGAAGGTGCTCCAGGTCCTTCGGGAAAACAAACTGTTTGCGAAGACCGAAAAATGTGTGTTTGGGGTGCAGGAGATACCATTTTTGGGTCAAATCCTCACTCCTCATGAATTCCGCATGGACCCCGCCAAGGTCCAGGCTGTGGCGGAATGGGTCCAACCTGCCTCCCTGAAGGCGTTACAGTGCTTCTTGGGGTTCGCTAATTATTACAGGAGATTTATTGCTAACTTCTCGGTCATCGCTAAGCCTCTTACGAATCTCACTCGCAAGGGTGCTGATCTCCTCCGCTGGCCTCCTGAGGCTGTCCTGGCTTTTGATGTCCTTAAGAAGTGCTTTATCTCGGCCCCGGTGTTGGTTCAGCCCAACCAAATGGAGCCATTTATCGTGGAGGTTGACGCGTCCGAGGTGGGAGTGGGGGCTGTCTTGTCCCAGGGTACCAAGTCCCTCACCCATCTCCGTCCCTGTGCCTACTTCTCCAGGAAGTTTTCGCCCACTGAGAGTAACTATGATATTGGCAACCGCAAACTCTTAGCCATTAAATGGGCATTTGAAGAGTGGCGCCACTTCCTGGAGGGGGCTAGGCACCAGGTAACGGTCCTTACCGACCACAAGAATCTGGTTTTCCTAGAATCTGCCCGGAGGCTAAACCTGAGACAAGCTCGATGGGAATTATTTTTTACCAGATTCAACTTTTTGGTTACCTATAGGGCTGGGTCTAAAAATATTTAGGCCAATGCACTGTCGCGTAGCTTCATAGCCAGCCCTCCTTCGGAGGAAGATCCTGCTTGTATTTTGCCTCCAGGTATAATAATTTCCTCTATTGATTCTGATTTAGTTTCTGAAATTGCTGCTGATCAAGGTTCAGCTCCCGGGAACCTTCCAGAGAACAAGCTGTTTGTTCCCCTGCAATTCCGGCTAAGGGTACTTAGGGAAAATCATGACTCCGCACCATCTGGTCATCCAGGCATCCTGGGTACCAAGCACCTCATTGCCAGAAACTATTGGTGGCCTGGGTTGCCTAAAGATGTTAAGGCCTACGTCGCCGCTTGTGAGGTTTGTGCTAGGTCCAAGACTCCCAGGTCCCGACCAGCGGGCTTACTACATTCTTTGCCCATTCCCCAGAGACCTTGGACCCATATCTCCATGGATTATATCACCGATTTGCCTCCATCTCAAGGCAAGTCGGTGGTGTGGGTTGTAGTAGACCGCTTCAGTAAGATGTGCCACTTTGTACCCCTCAAACAACTACCCAATGCTAAGACGTTAGCTACCTTGTTTGTCAAACACATCCTGCATCTCCATGGGGTCCCTGTCAATATTGTTTCTGACAGAGGGGTACAATTTGTTTCTTTGTTTTGGAGAGCCTTCTGTAAAAAGTTGGAGATTGATCTGTCCTTCTCTTCTGCCTTCCATCCTGAAACTAATGGCCAAACTGAGAGGACTAATCAGTCTCTAGAACAATATTTAAGGTGTTTTATCTCTGACTGTCAATATGATTGGGTCTCATTCATTCCCCTCGCCGAATTTTCCCTTAATAACCGGGTCAGTAACTCGTCAGGGGTCTCCCCCTTTTTCTGTAATTTTGGGTTTAATCCACGGTTCTCCTCCGTTTCACCTGGTAGTTCCAACAATCCCGAGGTAGATGTCGTTTATCAGGAACTGTGCACAGTCTGGGCCCAGGTTCAGAAGAACATAGAGGCGTCCCAGAGCATACGAAAAACTCAGGCAGATAGAAGACGTTCTGCTAACCCCTTGTTTATGGTCGGGGATCTGGTGTGGCTATCGTCCAAGAACTTGCGCCTTAAAGTCCCATCCAAGAAGTTTGTTCCCCGGTTTATAGGGCCGTACAAGGTCACTGAAGTCCTCAATCCGGTCTCCTTCCGACTGGAGTTGCCCCCATCTTTTCGAGTACACGACGTGTTTCATGCCTCCCTCCTTAAACGCTGCTCCCCGTCCTTGGCTCCCTCGAGGAAACCTCCTGTCCCCGTTCTCACCCCTGAGGGGGTAGAATTCGAGGTGGCCAAAATTGTGGACAGCAAGATGGTCCAAGGCTCCCTCCAGTACCTGGTCCATTGGAGAGGATACTGGCCTGAGGAGAGGACTTGGGTACCCGCCCGGGATGTTCACGCTGGGGTATTGGTCAGGAGGTTCCACCTTCGTTTCCCCAATAAACCAGGTCCATCTAGAAAGGGTCCGGTGGCCCCTCATAAAAGGGGGGGTACTGTTAAGGATCTGCCAGGCACAGCTTCTGGATCTACGCCCATAGGTAATCAGTCTGCACCTGCTTCTATGTCTGTGAGACTGACTCCATCTTCCACCACTCAGGATGGCAGGCTTAGGAGTGGGAGAGCCTATCACAGCCTGGCCAGACGGAGCTAGCTCCCGCACTCTGTCTACTTATACTTGCCTTTCCTTTTCCTTCTTGCTTGTGATTCTTCTCGTTAGGTTTCCTGGCCCTGCTGCAGCTTCTTGAACCATTTGACCCTGCTTCATATTGACCCTGGCTTACTGACTACTCTCCTGCTCTGCGTTTGGTACCTCGTACACTCCTGGTTTGACTCGGCTTGTTCACTACTCTCCTGCTCTGCGTTTGGTACTTCGTATACTCCTGGTTTGACTCGGCTCGTTCACCACTCTTGTTGCTCACGGTGTTACCGTGGGCAAATGCCCCTTTTCCCTTGCTTCTGTTTACCCTTGTCTGTTTGTCTGTCGTGCACATAGTGAGAGTAGGGACCGTCGCCCAGTTGTACCCCGTCGCCTAGGGTGGGTCGTTGCAAGTAGGCAGGGACTGAGTGGCGGGTAGATTTGGGCTCACTTGTCTGTTTCCTTACCCCCATCTTTACAGTTTAACCCAGATAAGCTAATGCTTAAAGGGGTTTTCCCATGTAGGACATTTCTGACGTATCCACAGGATATGTTATAAATGTCAGATAGATGCAGGTCCCACTTCTGCGACCCGCACCTATCTCCGGAACGTGGCCCCTAAACCCCGTTCTGCCGTTCTATGCTCTCGCTGCCTCCCGGCCACTTCCTGGTTGTACGGTCGGGAGTTATGAAAACAGTGTAACTTCCATAGTAGTGAATGGCAGTTACGGAAGCAGCGTAGCATGCGAGCTACGTCGTTTCCGTAACTACCATTCTGTTCTATGGGAGTTACGGAAACAGCATAGCTCAGCAAGCTATGCTGTTTTCATAACTTACGACCATATAACCTATTTTATGGCCGTAATTCACCGGGTTCAGCCGCAACACAGAGCGGCTGAACGGGGTTTAGGGGGCCCCGTTCTGGAGATAAGTGCGGGTCCCAGAAGTGGGAACCGCATCTATCTGACATTTATGACATGTCCTGTGGATATCCTAAGAAAAAGCATGGTTGAATGTGCTGCTGTTCAACCATGCTTTTTCTGAGGATTACATGACGTCAGACTGGGTTTGTCTGATTTTACAGCGTGACACCGCTCCTGATATCGGGATTTGTGCTGCTTCAAATACTTTATTTTTTGGATAATATCCTGTGAATATGTCATAAATGTCTCTCATAGGAAAACCCCTTTAATAGGTTCCCGACCGCTGGCTGTATTTTTACGGCCAGCAGTCAGGGTCTGTGAAGTCCGCCGTATATACTAATTACGGCGGCACTTCAGAGAGTGTACACGCGCGATTGTGTGCACACAGCCCTGTGACCTGGCTGTTGCTAACAGCCCTGGGCACTGGGCAGAGTGTCAGGGGCCAATCTTTTGGTCCCTGAACCTGTGGTCGCTGTGACAACCAATCACAGCGATCACATGCATTTCAATGCAGAATATAGTGTGCACGCAAGCGCGTGCACACAGCCATGTGCCCACGCTGTTACTAACAGCTCTAGGCACTGGGCAGAGTATCAGGGACCAATCTGATGGTCCCTGAACATGTGATTGCTGCAAAAACCTATCACAGCGATCACATTTGTTTTTATTTTGGAATTCCTGGCAGCAAATCTCCTGCCTCTTTTCTTGTCTTCACACATTGTTTCAGTGTGAGAAGAAGAAGAGACTTGAGAGAATTGCTGCCAGAAGAATACTGTGAAAAAAAATAAATACAGTGTTAGGCCACATGCACACGACCGTATTTTTGTCCACCAGTAAATACTGGCGTAAATACGGGTCCTTGGTCACACGTATTCGACCCGTATTGCACCAGTATTTACGGACCCGTGCCTGTAAATACGGGTCCGGTGTCACCCGTATTCCACCCGTATTTACGGGCACGTTTTCTCTGCAAAATTAAACTGCAGTAATCGGCAGCCCTTCTCTCTATCTGTGCAGGATAGAGAGAAATGACAGCCCTTTCCGTAATAAAAGTAAAAGAAATTCATACTTACCCGGCCATTGTCTTGGTGACGTGTCCCTCTCTTGAAATCCAGTCCGACCTCCCTGGATGACGCGCAGTCCATGTGACCGCTGCAGCCATTGATTGGCCTGTGATTGGCTGCAGCGGTCACATGGGCTGTAACGTCATCCCAGGAGGCTGGACTGGAGGAAGAAGCAGGGCGTTCTGGGTAAGTATGAACGTCTTTCTTTTTTTTACAGCTTTATCTATATTGTGATCGGCAGTCACTGTCCCTGGTGCTGAAAGAGTTACTTCCGATCGTTTAACTCTTTCAGCACCCTGGACAGTGACTATACACTGACGTCGCCTAGCAACGCTCCCGTAATTACGGGTGTACACACGTAGTCACCCGTAATTACGGGAGCCCCATAGACTTCTATGGGCCTGCCCGGCCTAAAATAGGACATGTTCTATATTTTTCAACGGCACGGGCACCTACCCATAAGCATACGGGGAGGTACCCGAGGCCAATAGAAGTCTATGGGCCCGTAATTACGGCCCGTGATTACGGGCGTTTTTACGGTCGTGTGCATGGGGCCTTACACTATAAAACATTCTCTGTATAGATAGATTTCTATCTATCTATACAATCTATCCATCTATCTTTTGTTCTATAAGAATAGGCAGGTAGGGAATATATAATTAAATATATATCCACATATATAATATATATATCAATAGCCGTTTATTTTTTTGTTAGCGGTAGTGTAGATATATATATTTATACCAGTTAGTTTGTGCGTTTTTAAAAAAAACAATTAAAAAAATAATTGTTTGTTTAGTTAGTGTTAGTGGCATTATCGCGAGGAAGTTCGTTAGTGCTGAGGAGGCATATGCCATACTGTGGTCAGAGTCTGAGACTGCATCAGAGAGGGCGTCAGAAATGGAACCTGTTGTAGGCAGTGACGATGATAGCGTCACTTCAGGTTCCTCTTCAGGGGACGTTATCCCAGTAGAAACAGCGGAACATGAAAGCGCAGGGCCTAGTAGTGCTGTAGCATGGGACAACCTGGTCCCTCCAGTTCAGGGCTTTGTATGGGCAACAGGTCCATGTTTTGGGTCTAGAATCCACAGATTTACTGCTACTCCTGGCATAACTGTGGACAATACAAATTTTGTCCAAATGGATTACTTCCATTTATTTATTACTGACGACATCCTAAATATGATTGTCCACAAAACTAATTTATATGCCGCTCAGTATATAAGGCAGAAACCTTCATCCACCCATGCCAGAGATTGGATGCCCACCAATTTGCAGGAATTAAAAAAAAATGTGGGGTTCACCCTAAATATGGGTATTGTAAAAAAAAGCCCTCCATTAGGTCTTACTGGTCAACAAGACCCGCCCAAGCCACCCCAGTGTATTCTGCAGTAATGCCCAGGTCTCGTTATGAGACAATAATGAGGTTCCTCCACTTCACTGACAATGCACAGGCCCCCCCCAAGTACCGATGCAAACCGTGATCGGTTGTTCAAAATAAGACCACTGAAAAATTCCCTTAATAATTTATTTCTGCAACTCTACACCCCTGAGCAAAATGTAAGTGTGGACGAATCCCTCCTCAACTTCCATGGAAAACTTAGCTTTCGACCAATATCTACCTTCCAAAATGGTAAGATATGACGTTAAGCTTTATAAATTGTGTGAAAGTGGGTCAGGATATACCACCGCCTTCAGAATTTATGAAAGGCGGGACCGCACAATAAATGTTCCTGGATGCCCCCCTGATCTTTCCACCAGCAGTAAGATAATGTGGGAGATAATGCAGCCTCTGCTTCACAAGGGGTACCACCTGTACTGCGATAATTTTTTTTCCAGTGTGCCCCTGTTTAGGCATTTGCATGCTGCAAGAACTGGGGCATGTGGTACCATGCGAAAAACAATTGGTTTTCCGCGTCGTACATAACTATGATGCTAGGAGCCCGGCTCCCTGCAGTGTGTTCGGTCCGGGACTTGCGGCCGAAATACGTTCCGTCCTTTACGGACCGAACATGCTCGTGTGAATCCAGCCTAAGGCACATATATTTGGTATCCCCATGCACAGGAGAAGTGGCAGAATGTGAAAGGAGATTAATTTTGTCCGTACTCTATACTGTGTGAAAAATGCTAGAATTAAACTGACGCATTTGCCAAAAAATGCTAATTTTATTTTGTTCCATCTTATTCAAGAAACTTTCAGAAGAAAACTAGACTTTCTAAAAATATGATAAACCCCTTGTAGAAAACCTTATGGGTCTACTTGTGTGAATTAAGTCATTTATGGGGTGTTTCTAATGTTTCAGCAGCATTAGGCCCCCCAGAAAACAGTATGCAGCTATAAAATCAAGTGCAGAATTCCTGAACTGAAAAGGCCAAAAAGCCTCCTTTTATGCCAAGCCCTGGCACATGCCCGCACAGTGAATAAAGCACACATATTTGGTATCCCCATGCACGGGAGAAGAGGAAGAATGTGAAAGGAGATTAATTTTGTCTGTGGTCTATACTGTGTGTGAAAAATGCTAGTATAAACTGACGCAATTGCTAAATTCTTGCATTTTTTTCCAATTTTGCCCACTTTAGAGAAAAAAATAAAAATTATGTATACTGACAAATGCCACTAAAACAAAGCCCTATCTGTCCTTTAAAAAGAGTGTAAAATTCAAAGATTAAAATGTCAGGTCCGAATTTCAGGGTAGCTTCCTTCTCCCTGTTATTTCACACCGAATAACCACCTCTGTAAATTGAAAGCTGAAGGCATGCCTGGAAAGAAGTAAACCAGCCAGAGAGATGTTGGTACACAGCTTTCCTCAGATAGAACAGGAAGTCAACTGAACTTTATTTTAGAACAAAGAACACAAAGAGACACATGTCTCCTCCCTAGAGATGTGGGACGTGCTTAAGCCCCATTGGCTCCTCAGCTGTAAGTTCTTCTGTGCATTCCTCTTTCATTCCAGGGGCGGTGTCTCCATAGGCGTGTCCGTCATGAACAAAGAACTTGATATATCAGTATATTACACAAAGAACTGAAATGTATATACATATGTGTGAGGATAATATTTTTGCAAACAATATACATGGTAATGATCCCTGACAAACTTTATTCACCTACAGAGTTATAATCATCTAAAGAAGCGCATAGCAAAATTGTGACATTTTCTATGGTCATTTAGCTGTAAAACCGGTTAAAGGAATTATCCAGCTCCAGAAAATTATATTTCAGTGCGCTAAATGCATAAAATAAGGACACTTACTAATATACATTTAGCTCCAATATTGTGGTGATGCCCCGTTTGGGAAAACAGTCACACGTCTGGAAGTCCTGTAGTTCTTTCTGCTTTGATGACGCGCCGGCACATACCGTGACAAATAGCGGTCACCCCAGTCCATAGTGTCGGCGCATCATCAAAGCATGTCACAGCTAGGGGGCTGACACTGTCACGACACAGAGGAAGTAAGCCAGCCCCCTTCTTCCTCAGCTCTATCTCCGGCTGGCATTTCCCAGCGCATGCACACTGTATCAGCGAGCGGAGCGAAGATACAGGCCTATAAGGAAAGGAAGGGCATGAAGGGAACTGTAGTTTCAAAGCATGCAGAAACTGCTTGTCGCGGCTATCTGAAAGATTCGTGAGCGGCTATATCAAAAGTGGTGAGTACTGCGGAAGTGTGATTTTGTGCAGGCAGAGTAGTTGTAGTAGTGTAGAAATGTGCTTTTACAAATTGTGGGTTTTTTATTTATTTTGTGATCCTGCTGATAACCCGTTTAAATCCATGTTCACAAAGATTTGCTGCATAGCATTCAAAATTCTTATAAGGCTTTATTCAGACGAACGTAAAATACGCGCGTGCAACGCGCGTGATTTTCACGTGCGTTGCCCGTAGCTATATTTGTCAATGGGGCCGTGCAGACATGGCAGCGTTTTTTGCGCAGCGTTGCTCCGTTGCCAAAAACTCACGACATGTCCGTTGATTCAGCGTTTTCAACGCATCACGCACCCATTGAAGTCAATGGGTGCGTGAAAACCACGCATGTCGCACGGAAGCACTTCCGTGCGAACTGCGTGTTTGCGCAACAGCTGTCAAAAGGATGAATGTAAACAGAAAAGCACCACGTGCTTTTCTGTTTCCGAACATCCAAACGGAGTGTCTTTGCGATTAGCGAACCCCGACAACCGAAGCTAACTTCACCGGGTTCGGCCAAACTCGTTTTGGCCGAACCCGGCAAAAAAAATTCCGGTCCGCGCCGTCGGGAGACATTCACTGTGCATGGTGCTGAAAGAGTTAAACTGTTTCAGCACCATGGACAGTGACTTGCGATCCCAAAATACATGAACCTGTAAAAAAAAACGAAGTTCTAACTTACCGATTACTCCTGTCTCTTTCCTGCAGTCCGACCTCCCGGGATGACACTTCAGTTCAAGTGACAGCTCCAGCCAATCACAGGCCAAGCACAGGCTGCAGCCAATCACAGGCTGCAGCGGTCACTTGGACTGCCGCGTCATCCAGGGAGGTGGGGCCCGATGTCAAGAGAGGCGCGTCACCAAGGACGCGTCACCAAGGCAACGGCCGGGAAGTTCTCGGTAAGTAGGAACTTTATCTTTTTTTTTACAGGTTTTTCGCTGTTGTGTTCGGTATTCACTGTCGAGGGTGCTGAAAGATTTAGCTCTTTCAGCACCTTGGACAGTGACGGGCTTCGACAAGCCTCATCTCTATGATGCCGGCTGCGCGAAAATCACGCAGCCGCGCATCAGACACGGATGACACACGCAGCTGTCAAATGGTTTTTGCGCGCGCAAAACGCTGCGTTGTTTGCGCGCGCAAAAACGCAACGCTCGTGTGAATCCAGCCTAAGTTGGATAACTAATGGGATGGGAGGAGGGGGCAACCTCCTTCAGTTGTGGAGTCACAGAGCCTTCCTGAGGATCCCAGTGAGGAGAAATAAACTCTACATTATCTGGGTAATTATTACCTGAAATCAATCCCTACTAATCAAGACATTGAGAGTTATGTTTAGAGGATAAGGGTATGTTCACACTGAGTTTTTTTACAGGCAGAAACTGAATTTTGGCAGATTTTGATCTCCCTGCATGCCGTTTGCAGCGTTTTTCGCGCACGGCCATTGATGGGTAAAAATGCAGCGAAATACGCTTTTACTGCCTCCCATTGATGTCAATGGGAGGTCAGAGATGTAAACGCCCGAAGATAGGGCATGTCGCTTCTTTTTCCCGCGAGACGGTTTTTCCACTTGCGGGAAAAAAAAATGCCTCCATCTCCCATTGAATTAAATGGGAGGCGTTTTCAGACGTTTTTTGGTGCGTTTTCCGATGCGTTTTCCGCGTCCAAAAACTCTGTGTGAACTGACTCTTAGGGTATGTGCACACGTAGTGTTTTCAGGCACCATGTCAGGTTTGAAGAGGTCTTGTGGTGCCAAAGCAGTGGAAACCCCCCAAAAGTGACCCCATTTTGGAAACTACACCCCTCAAGGAATTTTTCTAGTGGTATAGTTAGCATTTTGACCCCACAAGTTTTCTGCAGAATTTAGTAGAAATAGATTGTGAAGATGTAAATCTACTTTTTTTCTGAAAAAACATAGAATTTTTAAATTTTTACAAGGGAAAATGGAGAAAAAGCATCCTAACATTTGTAAAGCAATTTCTCCCGATTACGGCAATACCCCATATGTGGTAATAAACTGCTGTTTAGACCCACAGCAGGGCTCAGAAATTAAGAACCAACATTTGGATTTTTGGGCGCAGATTTTGCTGGAATGGTTGTCGGTGCCATGTCGTGTTTGCAACACCCTGGAAGAAGGAAAACAGTTGAAATCCCCAAAAAGTGACCCCATTTTGGAAACTCCACCCCTCAAGAAAATTTTCTAGTGGTATAGGTAGCATTTTTACCCCACAGGTTTTTTGCAGAATTTAGTGGCAATAGACTGTGAAGATGAAAATCTACTTTTTTTTCTGAAAAAACATAGAATTTTTACATTTTTACAAGGAATAAAGGAAAAAAAGCACCCCAAAATATGTAAAGCAATTTCTTCCGATTACGGCAATGCCCCATATGTGATAATAAACTGCTGTTTGGACCCACAGCAGGGCTCAGAAGAGAAGGAGCGCAATTTGTAGCACAGATTTTGCTGGAATGGTCTTCAGGTGCCATGTCGCATTTGCAGAGCTCCTGGGGTACCAGTACAGTGAATTGACCCCATTTTGGAAACTGCACCCCTCAAAGAATTTATGTAGGGGTGTGATCACTTTTATGACCCCCATAGTTTTTCTGGCTTGAAAAATAAAATGTTAAATTTTTTACAAATGCACCATTTGTTTGGGCAGATTTTTCAGACACAGTATATAAGTGAAGTAAAGTGCCTCAATATTTATTGGGGTATTTCTTCTGACTTTAGAAATACCCCCAAAGTGGTCTAAATATGTTGTCTGGACACATAGCAGTCCCTGGAAGTGAAGAAGCACCACAAGGATTTTGAGGCCTTATTTTTACTTGGATAATTTTTAGCCACAAGCATAGGCCTAAAAAAAGTGTGCAGATCATACACATTTGTTATAGTATTAGATATTCATCTAGCGGTATAAGGAGGGTTTTTAGTTTTGTTACACGTTTTTTTAGAGTGTCCAATTTTAAAAATGGGTAAAAGACCAGAATGATAAAGGGGGGGTGGGTTTTAAAAGTATACATTTTTTTTAATCCAGGGAGGTGTGGAAGATGCGGAAGCAGTCCTTCATGCAGAGTCCGTGTTTTGATGGACAGGTGTCGCACTGATATATGTTATCCTTACGGATACCACTTTTTGCACAGACACGACACCTTTTTTGTGCCCGCCGTTTTTTAGGTGTTGCAGGCACTTAACTTGGAAAGTGCTGCTCAGGAACGATACGGCAAGAACTACTTGAAGCAGCAGATGTTTCCCCCACCTTGTCTCCAAAGCAATAGAAATTTTATAATTTTCTCTTGGTACTCCAAATAGGTACCCGGGTGGCCAGCTTTACAATTTTTTGTACCAAATGTAGCTTTTCCGTGTGGCACTATACGGTTTTAACACCTGGGCATTCAGGTCAACCCCCCGCCATGAATTCATTATATGCTTGAATGCACACAGGCTTCATCGTTGTGAATCCACGTGTGGGGACAGGGGTGCAGCTGGTGTCATGCATAGATGTCAGCATGCATACATCTTTTTTATCCCGGTATTTCAAACATAGGACCCCATCCTGCAGCAATGCTCTGCTTTCTCCAATTTGCAGGGATTGGCCGATGAGGGTCTTGGGAAGGTGCTGCTGTTTTTTTCGGACCGTCCCACATGCCACTAGGACTTAGGCAGCAGGCGGACGTCAGGCGAGGTGAAGCAGGTCAGACGTGGATGTAGCGCAGCACGACTTAGGCACAGCTCCGTTTTAGAACAGGAAGGTATGGAGTACTAGGAACAGGAACTGGAAACAAGTATAGGTACAGGGACAGGGACTGGAACAGGAAACACACTAGGAGGCCATCACATAGACAAACTATAGGGAACACAACAACGCTCAGACATAGGACTAGGGGGCTGGACCCCTCTTATAGTCCAGGGTACTCACGGGTCAAAGTTCGTCCTAGAGGTCCGCTGCGCGCGCTGCCCCTTTAGCGTGCGCGCGCACCCTACGGGATCCGGCAGAGGTGAGTGGGCGTCTCCTGAGGAGGAGGCTGGGGCCAGCGCTTGCCAACTCGTGGCTGCGGCTGTCAGGGGGAGGTTGGAGCTGACAGCCCGCAGCCACGGACATTACAGTATCCCCCCTCTTACGCCCCCTCTTCTTGGGACCAGAGCGAGAGAGAAAATTCTTCAGAAGAGTAGGGGCATTGAGGTTCTCCTCTGGCTCCCAGGACCTCTCTTCAGGACCAAACCCCCTCCAATCCACCAAATAAAAAGTCTTTCCTCTCACTCTCTTGGTGTCCAAGATCTCCTTGACCTCAAAGATGTCAGAGGGGCCGCTGGAGGCAACCGCAGGGCTGGGAGTCTTGGAATAGCGGTTCAGGATCACAGGTTTCAGGAGGGAGACATGGAAGGAGTTGGGAATCCTGAGAGAAGGAGGCAGCCGAAGCTTGTATGCGACAGGATAGATGTGCTGCAGAACCGCGAATGGTCTGAGGAACCTGGGGGCAAATTTACATGACGGCACCCTCAGTCGGATATTCCGGGACGACAGCCAGACCTTAGTGCCAGAAAGAAACCGAGGAGGCTCTCTTCTCCTTGTGTCAGCCTTCCGTTTCATGCGGCCCACTGCCATTAGGATGGAGGATCGAGTCTGCTGCCAGATCTTCAAAAAGTCTCTAAATGTGGAGTCAGCTGCAAGTACCTCGGAAGTATCAGGCACCGGGAGAGAAATTCGTGGGTGCTGGCCGTAGACAATGCAGAACTGTGTTGTAAAGGGTTTGCCAGACACAGGTTCTGTATCGACGCCCGGGGTTAATCAGCCCTCATCTGCTCCAAGGTCTGCTAGAGTGACGCGATCTGTTACCACTCAGGCTTGCAGGCTGAGGAGAGGGAGAACCTATCACAGCCTGGCCTGACGTGACGGCTCAAGCTCCCGCCCTTGGTCTATTTATACCCTCACTTGCAGCACGCTCCTTGCCTGTGATTGTCTGGTTTCCTGGCTCTGTGATTCCTGCTATTCACCTGATTGACCTCTCTTAGTTATTGACCCTGACTTGCCTGACTATTCTCCTTCTCTGCGTTGCTACTACCTACTCCCCTGGTTTGATTCGGCTCATTTACCACTGCCTGTTGTTCACAGTGTTTCCGTGGGCAACTGCCCCTACCCCCCCCCCCCTTGCTTCTGTGTGCACTTGTCTTGTGTTGTTCTGTCTTGCACTTACTGAGCCCTGGGACCGTCGCCCAGTTGTACGCCGTTACTTATGACGGGCCGTGCAAGTAGGCAGGGACTGAGTTGCGGATAGATTAGGGCTCACCTGTCCGTCTTCCACCCCGATTCATTACATAATCACAGGCCACATACATTTTCTTACCCTGGTCCCTGACTCTACTATGGACCCCCTTGAGGCCCTGGCTCAGCAAATGTAGGGTCTCTCCCTACAGGTCCAAGAACTCGCTCAGAGGTTCTACCAGCGTGATGCTACCCAGGTAGTGCCCTTCACCTCACCTCTTGAACACCACCTCAATTTGTCTGACTGGTTCTCAGGGGACCGGAGGACCTTTTTCTCTTTTCGGGAGTGTTTTAGACTCTATTTCCGATTAAGAACCAACTCCTCAGGTTCTGAGAGCCAGCGAGTGGGTATAATTAGGTCCCGGCTCCAGGACAGCCCCCAGGAATGGGCCTTCTCCTTGGCTCCTGACGCCCCTGAACTTTCTTCTGTTGACCTTTTTTTTTCTGCTCTCGGGCTCAGCTATGACGAAACTGACAAGACTGCCTTGGCCGAGAGTCAACTGGTGACCTTACGTCAGGGTAAGAGACCTGTTGAGAAGTACTGTTCTGACTTTAGGAAGTGGTGTGTTGCTTCTCGGTGGAATGACCCTGCCTTGAGGTGCCAGTTTAGATTGGTCTGTCGAACGCCCTGAAAGACCTGTTAGTTAGCTATCCCTCCTCAGATTCTCTAGATCAGGCTATGGCTTTAGCGGTACGTCTTGACTGACGTCTCAGGGAACGACGACTTGAACGTTCTGGTGCCTTCACCTTGGGCTACCCTATGATGGCTCCAGAGGTTCCCTTGCTTCGTTCTTCCACGGAGAACTCGGATGAACAGATTCAACTCGGGGCCTCCGTGTCTCCCCAACAACGTAGAGATTTCCGCAGGAGGAATGGTCTCTGCTTCTACTGTGGGGATGACAAGCATCAATTGAACTCCTGTCCCAGACGCAAGAATAAGCAGCCGGAAAAACTTCCGCGCCTAAGTGACCATCGGGGAGGTCGCTTGGGAGCACAGGTATTTCCCGTAAACATGAAGCCTAATAAAATCTTGCTTCCCTTTCAGGTTTCTTTTGATGGTAGGTGTGCCACCTGGAGTGCCTTCGTGGATTCAGGGTCTGCTGCTAATATTATGTCTGAGGCATTTGCTATGTCTCTAGCTATGCCACTAATTGATTTGCCTAAACCTGTCCGGGTAGTGAGTATAGACTCCACACCACTTGCCAATGGTTATTTTATGCAGCATACCCCTGTTTTTGAACTCATGGTTGGCTCCATTCATTTGGAGCAGTGTTCTGTGTTAGTGATGCAGGGGTTATCGTCCGATTTGATTTTAGGTCTCCCTTGGTTGCAGACGCATAATCCCACTTTTGACTGGAATACTGGTGATCTTACTAAATGGGGTAATGAATGCATGACGTCATGTTTTTCTATTAATTTGGTTTCTCTCGTTGAGCAGGTGAACACTCTACCTGAGTTTATTCAGGACTTCACTGATGTCTTTTCTAAAAGGGCCTCCAAAGAGTTACCTCCTCATAGAGAGTACGATTGCGCAATCGATTTGGTACCAGGAGCAAGGCCCCCTAAAGGAAGGATATTTAATCTCTCTTGTCCTGAACGTGAAGCCATGAGAGGTTATATCCAGGAAAGCCTCGCCAAGGGTTACATTTGCCCCTCTACTTCTCCGGTAGGTGCTGGCTTCTTCTTCGTGGGGAAGAAGGATGGTGGTCTTAGGCCGTACATCGATTACCGAAATTTAAATAAGATCACCGCAGGGAACCAATATCCCCTTCCTTTGATTCCTGATCTCTTCAATCAGGTTCAGGGGGCCCAATGGTTCTCTAAGTTCGATCTTTGGGGGGCTTATAACCTTATCCGGATCAGAGAGGGGGAGGAGTGGAAGACTGCGTTCAATATACCCGAAGGTCATTTAGACTATCTCATCATGCCCTTTGGGTTGTGTAATGCTCCCGCGGTTTTCCAGAATTTCATAAATGAGATTTTAAGAGACTATCTGGGGGTATTTCTTGTAGTGTACCTTGATGATATACTTGTGTTTTACAAAGTCTGGTCCTCCCACATTGAGCATGTCAGAAAGGTGCTCCAGGCCCTTTGGAAAAACAAACTCTTTGCAAAAACCGAAAAATGTGTGTTTGGGGTGCAGGAGATACCATTTTTGGATCAAATCCTCACTCCTAACGAATTCCGCATGGACCCTGCCAAGGTTCAGGCTGTGGCAGAATGGGTCCGCCCTGCCTACCTGAAGGCCTTACAGTGTTTCCTGGGGTTTGACAATTATTACAGGAGATTTATTGCTAACTTCTCAGTCATCGCTAAGCCTTTTACGGACCTCACTCGTAAAGGTGCTGATCTCCTCCACTGGCCTCCGGAGGCGGTCCAGGCTTTTGAGATCCTTAAAGGGAATGTGTTGCCAGAAAAACATGTTTTTTTAAAAAAAATTAAACATTTAGTGTGTGGGTGATTAAACATTGTTCAAATTTTTTTTATTTTTTTGCACGAGTCCAGGAAATATTATAAATTATTTCTAATTTATAATACTACCCATTTTTGGTCACTAGATGGAGCTGTTCCCAAAATTGCAGCATTGCAACGTTGGGTTAAAAGCCCTCGCTCTAGTGAGCTCTCAGCATTCCCCCCTCCTTTATCCTGGCTAGTGCCGGGATAAACGAGGGGTTTGAACGATGTAACCTCCTACACTGTGTGTCGCCATTTTTTGAGCTAACCCACAGTGTAGTAGGTTTACATACAGTAGTAAACACACACAAACACGAACATACATTGAAATCTCTTACCTGCTCCTGCCGCCGCGGCTCCCTCCGGCCCGTCCGCTCCGTTTGCTGCCGCTGGTGCAAGTGCACAAATCCGGAAGCCGCGACCGGAAGTAGTAATATTACTGTCCGGCCGCGACTTCCGGTCCACAGGAAAATGGCGCCGGACGGCGCCAATTTCGAATAGGACTGTGTGGGAGCGGCGCATGCGCAGTTCCCACACAGACGCCGTACACTGCAGTCAATGGGACGGGAGCCGTTCGCAGTCCCTATGGGACTGTGGCTGCCGTATTCCATGTCTGTATGTGTCGTTAATCGACACACACAGAAATTGAACAAAAAATGGCAGCCCCCATAGGGAAGAAAAAGTGTAAAAATAAGAAAAAGTAAAACACAAACACACAAATAAATATAAACGTTTTTAATAAAGCACTAACATCTTGAACATATGAAAATTTTTTTGGGTGATGACACTGTTCCTTTAAGAGGTGCTTTGTCTCTGCCCCAGTGCTGATTCAGCCTAACCAAATGGAGCCATTCATCGTGGAGGTTGACGCCTCCGAGGTGGGAGTGGGTGCTGTTTATTCCCAGGGTACTAGGTCTCTCACCCATCTCCGTCCCTGTGCCTACTTCTCCAGGAAGTTCTCCTCCACCGAGAGAAATTATGACGTTGGCAATCGCGAACTCCTATCCATTAAATGGGCATTTGAAGAGTGGCGCCACTTCCTGGAGGGGGCTAGGTACCAGGTAACGGTCCTTACTGACCACAAGAATCTGGTTTCCTAGAATCTGCCCGGAGGCTAAACCCGAGACAAGCTCAATGGGTGTTGTTTTTTACGAGGTTCAACTTTGTGGTTACCTATAGGGCTGGGTCAAAAAATATTAAAGCTGATGCTCTGTCGCGTAGCTTCATGGCTAGCTCTCCTCCTGAGGAGGACCCCGCTTGTATTTTGCCCCCAGGTATAATAATATCATCCGTGGATTCAGACTTAGTCTCCGAAATTGCGGCTGATCAAGGTTCTGCTCCTGAGAACAAGCTGTTTGTTCCCCTGCCATTCCGGCTAAAAGTTGCTCAGGGAGAATCATGACTCCACACTATCTGGTCATCCAGGCATCCTGGGTACCAAGCACCTCATTTCTAGAACCTATTGGTGGCCTGGGTTGCTTAAAGACGTTAAGGCCTACGTCGCCGCTTGTGAAATTTGTGCTAGGTCTAAGACTCCCAGGTCCCGACCTGCGGGCTTACTATGTTCTTTGCCCATTCCCCAGAGACCTTGGACCCATATCTCTATGGATTTTTATCACCGATGTACCTCCATCCCAAGGCAAGTCGGTGGTGTGGGATGTAATAGACCACTTCGGTGAGATGTGCCACTTTGTACCCCTCAAGAAACTACCCAATGCCAAGACGTTAGCTACCTTGTTTGTCAAACACATCCTGCGTCTCCATGGGGTCCCGGTCAATATTGTTTCTGACAGAGGGGTACAATTTGTTTCATTATTTTGGAGAGCTTTCTGTAAGAAGCTGGAGATTGATCTGTCCTTTTCCTCGGCCTTCCATCCTGAAACTAATGGCCAAACTGAGAGGACTAATCAGTCTCTAGAACAATATTTAAGGTGTTTTATCTCGGACTGTGAAAATGATTGGGTCTCCTTTATTCCCCTCACCGAATTTTCCCTTAATAACCAGGTCAGTAACTCGTCAGGGGTCTGCCCCTTCTTCTGTAATTTTGGGTTTAATCCACAGTTCTCCTCCGTTTCACCTGGTAGTTCCAAGAATCCCGAGGTAGATGTCGTGCATCAGGAACTGTGCACAGTCTGGGCCCAGGTTCAGAAGAACTTTGAGGCGTCCCAGAACATACAAAAGACTCAGGCAGATAAAAGACGTTCTACTAACCCCTTATTTGTGGTCGGGAATCTGGTGTGGCTGTCTTCTAAAAATTTGCGCCTTAAAGTTCCGTCCAAGAAATTTGCTCCCCGGTATATAGGGCCGTACAAAATCATTGAGGTCCTCAACCCTGTCTCCTTCCGGTTGGAGTTACCCATGTCTTTTCAGATACACAACGTGTTCCATGCCTCCCTCTTGAAAAGCTGCTCCCCGTCCTTGGCTTCATCGAGGAAACCTCCGGTCCCTCTTGTTACTCTGGATGGGGTAGAATTCGAGGTAGCCAAGATTGTGGACAGCATTATGGTCCAAGGCTCCCTCCAGTACCTGGTCCATTGGAGAGGATACGGGCCTGAGGAGAGGACTTCGGAACCCACCCGGGATGTTCACGCTGGGTATATTGCTCAGGAAATTTCATCTTCGGTTCCCCAACAAGCCAGGCCCACCTAGTAAGGGTCCAGTGGCCCCTCATAAAATGGGGGGTACTGTAAAGGGTTTGCCAGACACAGGTTCTGTGTCGACGCCCGGGGTTAATCAGCCCTCATCAGCTCCAAGGTCTGCTAGAGTGACACGATCTGTTACCACTCAGGCTTGCAGGCTGAGGAGAGGGAGAACCTATCACAGCCTGGCCTGACGTGACGGCTCTAGCTCCCGCCCTTGGTCTATTTATACCCTCACTTGCAGCATGCTCCTTGCCTGTGATTGTCTGGTTTCCTGACTCTGCGATTCCTGCTATTCACCCTATTGACCGCTGTTAGTTATTGACCCTGACTTGCCTGACTATTCTCCTTCTCTGCGTTGCTACTACCTACTCCCCTGGTTTGATTCGGCTCGTTTACCACTGCCTGTTGCTCACGGTGTTTCCGTGGGCAACTGCCCCCCCCCCCCTTGCTTCTGTGTGCCCTTATCTTGTGTTGTTCTGTCTTGCACTTACTGAGCGTAGGGACCGTCGCCCAGTTGTACGCCATCACTTAGGACGGGCCATGCAAGTAGGCAGGGACTGAGTTGCAGGTAGATTAGGGCTCACCTGTCCATCTTCCACCCCGATTCATTACAGGTGTATTCCTAGTAGACTCGCTGGTGTGATTATTGTAGGAGAACTCCGCCCACGGGAGCAGCTGCACCCAGTCATCATGCTGCTTGGAGATAAAGTGGCGTAGGCAGTTCTCCAAAATCTGGTTGATCCTCTTGACCTGACCATTAGACTGAGGATGGTAGGCAGAAGAAAAGTCCAACTTCACACCAGGAAGTCCGCAGAGGGCTCTACATAACCTCGAGGTGCACTGAACTCCCCGATGAGACACAATATGCTGCGGCAAGCTGTGCAGGCGGAAGATGTGTTGGATAAATAACTTGGCCAACTGAGGAGCAGAAGGAGGACCGGTCAGAGGAACGAAGTGGGCAATCTTCGAAAATCGGTCCACCACCACCCAGACAGCACTACATCCAGCAGAGAGAGGCAGGTCCGTGATAAAGTCCATCACTATATGCTGCCAGGGAGCATTGGGCACAGGCAATGGCTGGAGCAGACCAGCAGGTCTGGAGTGGGTGGCCTTGTTGGCTGCACATACAGCACAGGAAGAAACGAAGTCCACAATATCTCTGGGCAGAGTGGGCCACCAGAAATGATGAGCAATCTAATCCCGGGTCTTACGTAACCCAGCGTGACCTGCCAGTCTAGAGGAGTGACCCCAGCGGAGGTGTCTCCTTGGCGTAGGTTAATCAAAGAGGCCGCTGCAGATGAGACCCGTCCAGGCTCCTCAAACACCACGCGAAAAGTCCGGAGGAAGGCAGGGAAGTCACGGGTCTCTGGTCCTTGTCTCTCCCAGATAGGGTTCGCCCATGCAAGAGCCTTGCCAGTGAGGAGAGAAATGATGAAAGTGACCCTGGCACCATCAGACGAAAAAGTCCTAGCATAGAGGCTGAAATGGATCTGGCATTGATGAAGAAAACCACAACAGGTACTTGCTTCTCCATCATAGCTTTTAGGAAGTGGCAAAGAAACACGTGGGTCAATACTGCCAAGAGGTGTAGTCTGAGGATCCGCATTGCCAGAAGGTGTAGTAGGAGGAACGGCAGCTTGTGCCTCCTGCCGACGTGCAAGAAAGTTCAACGCCTGGAGGAGTTGATCCTGTCGAGACCGAAGGTCCAGCATATCCGCTCGCATCTCCTGTGACGTTGTCATAGTCTTGGATCGACCAGCGGGGTCCATGGCCTGAGCGTACTGTCACAAAGGGTCTGTGGACCCACTGGGCCGTACCACCTTGGCGGTAAGGCAGCTGGCTAACAGGGAGCAGGAATTTGTCTATAGTTATATAGGTACCTGTGGCAGCTCAGACAGCAGCAGGGCAGGCTCGGCTGGGACTTAGGTAGCAGGCAGACGTCAGGCGAGGTGAAGCAGGTCAGATGTGGATGTAGCGCAGCATGACTTAGGCACAGCTCTGTGCTAGACCAGGAAGGTATGGATTGTTAGGAACATTAACTGGAAACAAGTATAGGTACAGGGACAGGGACTGGAACAGGGACTGGAACAGGAAACACACTAGGAGGCCATCACATAGACAAACTATAGGGAACACAACAACGCTCAGGCATAGACCTAGGGGACTGGACCCCTCTTAGAGTCCAGGGTACTCACGAGTCAAAGTTCGTCCATGAGGTCCAGTGCGCGTGCTGCCCCTTTAAGAGCGGGATCCGGCAGAGGTGAGTGGACGCTAGCGCTGGCGTCTCCTGAGTAGGAGGCTGGGGCCAGCGCTTACTGACTCGTGGCTGCGGCTGTCAGGGGGAGGTTGGAGCTGACAGCCTGCAGCCACGGACATTACACTGGTCATTGTATTGCGGTACAGTGGACAATGATAGAGAATGTCCGTGGACCAGTAGGATCTCACTTTGGGCTTTTTAGTGAGACCCATGTTGAGGACTAATCCCCAATATTTTTGCATTTCTGCACAATTAGTTGGTTGCCAACGATTGGGCTGGGCATAAAACGAGTTTGGGTGTTCGGCTATAAACTGGTGGGCGTAGATGTTGGTTTGGTCCACCTTAAGCTCTATCAAATTGTTGGTAAAGGACAATTTGAAATATCCAATTACAGGCAGTCCTTCCATCTGCACATGAATTCCTGCCACAGCAGTATATTCTGGGATTTGGGGGGTGTAATTGGTTGGGGGTGTCCAATCACTGCTGGCAGTACCAGGGTCAGGCAGAACGTCAGTTTCAGGGTCAGGCAGAACCTGGGCACTAACCCTCCTGTGACTACGAGGAGGTTCTTCGCTGTCACTAGAGGATGAGGATGAGAGAAAGAACTCTTGTTCCTCACCGCTCGCTGAGTCCGTATCGGATGCGATCATGGCATACGCCTCTTCAGCGGTGTAACGCTTCACAGCCATTTTATTAATTTGTGTCTAAGTATATATGTAGTTTATACACACATAGCTGTAACAAACCGTTGTATAACAAAGTTTTCTTTGTTTTTCACACTAAAACACTAAACACTAACTAACACTAACACACTAAGTTTTTTTGTTTTGTTTTTTTTTCCACTGAAAACACTAAAAACACAAACAAACTATTTTTTGGGGGTTTTGTTTTTGTATAACACTTAGTACCACTTACTAACTGACACGAACGCTGACTAACTGACAAGTGACGAGACTGACAGTGACGGATTGACACTAACTGACAAGTGACGCGATTAACAGTGACGGATTGACACTAACTGACAAGTGACGCAATTGACGCTACGGATTGACGCTAACTGACAACTGATGCTACGGATTGACGCTGACGCTACGGATTGACACTGACAACAGAAGCTACGGATTGACGCTAACTGACGCTACGGATTGACACCAACTGACAACTAACGCTACAGATTGACGCTGACTAACAGACGTGACGAATTGGATGAAAAAAAAGAAAATCTCCCTTATACACTGGGAACAGGGGAGAGGGAAATTAGGGGTTAATTCTGATTTTAACTTTTTGTGGGGCACACAACATGACACAGGCTCTGATCTCTCCAACTTATCTTCACCAACAAAGAGATCAGAGCCTGTGTCCGGTATTTTTCACCCGCCCTGGGTGGAAAATGCATTGTGATTGGTGGGTCTGAACAGATCCACCAATCACAGCAATCGCCGGTAATGGACCACTGCTATTGGTCCATTGCCGGTCATATGGGGCATGGGGCAGGAGGGGGGGTCCATAGTAACTGTTTCCGGACCAATTTCAAGTCCAGAAACAGTTTTCAACACTTTATTTGCAGAAGCGATCGCGGGCATTGGACCGCTTTTATGGGTCCAATGCCGGTGACTGGGGAGTGTTAGCTGTCGGGGGGTTTACCCGCCCCCGGCTTAGAATGCACTGTGACTGGTGGGTCTGAACAGACGCACCAATCAAGGCAATTGGCGGCAATGGACCACTGCTATTGGTCAATTGCCGGTCACATGGGGCAGGGGGGGTGTCTATAGTAACCGTTTCGGGACTAATTACAAGTCCCGGAACGTTTTTTTACACTTTATCTGCAGAAATGATGTAATCGGTGGATCTGTACAGATTCACCGATCGCCAGCATTGGACGGCTTTTACGGGTCCAATGCCGGTGACTGGGGAGTGTCAGCTGTTGGGGACAGCTGTCCTCCCCGTTCCCGGTGCACACTGCCACCAACAGCATTTATGTTGACTGAATAAAAACCACAATTTTTTTTATCATCTACTGGAGTGCTTCAAGATCTTTTTGACTGTATTATTAAGGCTTTATTCAGACGAACGGGAAATACGCGCGTGCAACGCCCGTGATTTTCACGCTCGTTGCACGGAGTTATATTAGTCTATGGGGCCGTGCAGACATGTGCGTGAGTTTTGCGCTGCGTTAGTCCGTTGCAAAAAACTCACGACATGTCCGTTGATTCAGCGTTTTCAACGCATCACGCACCCATTGAAGTCAATGGGTGCGTGAAAACCACGCATGCCGCACGGAAGCACTTCCGTGCGAACTGCGTGATTCGCGCAACAGCTGTCAAAAGGATGAATGTAAACAGAAAAGCACCACGTGCTTTTCTGTTTACAAACATCCAAACGGAGTGTCTTTGCGAAGAGCGAACCCGGACAACCGAACCGAACTTCACCGGGTTCGGCCGAACTCGTTTTGGCCGAACCCGGCAAAAAAATATCCGGTACGCAACGTCAGGAGATAGTCACTGTCCAGGGTGCTGAAAGAGTTAAACTGTTTCAGCACCATGGACAGTGACTACCGATCCCAATAAACATGAACGTGTTAAAAAAAAACGAAGTTCTGACTTACCGATAACTCCCGGCTTCTTCCTCCAGTCTGACCTCCCGGGAGGACAATTCAGTCCAAGTGACAGCTGCAGCCAATCACAGGCCAAGCACAGGCTGCAGCGGTCACATGGACTGCCGCGTCATCCAGGGAGGTGGGGCCAGATGTCAAGAGAGGCGCGTCACCAAGGACGCGTCACCAAGGCAACGGCCGGGAAGTTCTCGGTAAGTACGAACCTCTTTTTTTTTTAACAGGTTGCTAGATATGGTGATCGGAATTCACTGTCGAGGGTGCTGAAAGAGTTACTGCCGATCAGTTCGCTCTTTCAGCACCTTGGACAGTGACGGGCGTCGGCTAGCCTCATCTCTATGATGGCGGCTGCGCGAAAATCGCGCAGCCGCGCATCATACACGGATGACACACGGAGCTGGCAAGTGATTTTTGCGCGCGCAAAACGCCGCGTTTTTGCGTCCGCAAAAACGCCACGTTCGTGTGAATCCAGCCTTAGTCCAAGGATCGGGACTACTTGCTGGGCACCCGTACTTTTGTTCGCTGTGAGTGCTGCTGCTTTCTGTTTTGCATATATGTATATCCCGCAAATGTCTAAGATGGAAATGACCCTTCTGACTTGTCACAAGTTTTTTCAAAAGTTTAGTTACCCTTGAGGTCTGTTTTCCGGGCCTGTATTTATATGGAATGGCAGAGGGACTTGCCATTCTCTCCACACTCCAGTACACAGTTTTTTCCTAGCTCAAATCAGTACAGGTGGTGAAGTTACTGGGCTTGTTACTGAGCCATAAAAGCTTGGCAGAGTGCGGAGTGTGTCAGAACCTGGGAATCCACACAAGGATAGCGTGGAAAACCTGACACAATAAAGACTGTATGCATGGTTTATAATAGGTGAGAAAACCTGCTATTTAGTTAGTGCCCAGACAGGCCAGGTATTTGTTTTACTAATATACTGCAAGTCTTATATGCTGGATAGGCACTTGTTTAAATTTGGACTGCAATAAAGACAAGCGTTGTCAAGCGGTGTCGCGAAAAATAAATTTTTTAGATCAATTTGCTTTTAGTGTTTTAGTGTTTTAGTGTTTTAGTGTTTTATTTAAAAAAAATATATTTATTTGTGTGTTTGTGTTTTACAATTTTTTTTTTCAAACTTTTTCTTCACTATGGGTACATCCCCATAGAGAATGCGAACGGGAGCCGTTCCATTCACTATGGTGTACGCCGTCTGTGTGGGAACGGCGCATGCGCCGCTCCCACACAGTCCAAATGGAAGGTCTTCGGCCGAGCGACATCCGGCGCCATTTTCTTGTGGACCGGAAGCCGCGGTCGGACAGTAAGATGACTACTTCCGGTTGCGGCTTCCGGACATGTGTTCTGAAGCAAGCACTAGGAGCGGAGGGAGCGTACGGACCGGAGGGAGCGGCGGCGGAAAGAGCAGGTAAGTTATGTCTGTGTATGTTCGTGTTTTAGTGCGTGATTACCACTGTATGTAAGCCTACTACACTGTGTATTCGCTCAAAAAATGGCGGCGCACAGAGTAGGAGGCTTGAACATTCAATCCCCTCCTTTCTCCTGGCACTAGCCAGGATAAGGGAGGGGGGATTCTGTGAGCTCACTAGAGCATGTGTATTTACACCAAATTTGCAGCATAAAGCAATGTGGTTGCTTTACCACATGACAATGCTGCAATTTTGGGAATTGCTCCCTCTAGTGACCAGCACAGGGAAATGTTATAAATTAGAATCTAATTTATAATATTTCCTGACTTGTGAAAAAATTTAAAAATTATAACAATGTCTAATCATGTATACACTAACTGTTTAACTAAAAAAAAAGAAAAACATTTCTAGCGACACATTCCCTTTAAACATGAACGATATCTACATTTTCATTGCCAACCGGAACCCTACCATACACACAGATTCCGCACCCGTTTAAACACTGGTACAATATGCCTGTTTGAATGAGGCTATTAGTTGTACAAATACACCACCATTATTATATGAATCACAGTTGCTATGGAATTCTGTTTGCACCGTCGACTTACTGCTTGAAGAATGTTGTCCAAAAAGCCTACTGCAGACACCTAGCCATCTTGTTGGACATCCCATTTCAAAACCACAGCGTCTCCCCCCTTGGACCTGCAGCTCTTGTAATTGCTCAGTATAATGTCCCCCGTAGCTGCCCCCACAGTATATTGCCACCCATAGCTGCCCCCACAGTATAATGCCCTTCATAGCTGCCTCTACACAGTATAATGCCTCCATAGCTGCGACACAGTATAATGCCTCCATAGCTGTGACACAGTATAATGCCTCCATAGCTGCGACACAGTATAATGTCCCCATAGCTGCTACACAGTATAATGCCCTCATAGCTGTGACACAGTATAATGCCTCCATAGCTGCTACACAGTATAATGCCTCCATAGATGTCACACAGTATAATGCCCCATAGCTGCTACACAGTATAATGCCCCCATAGCTGCTACACAGTATAATGCCCCCATAGCTGCTATACAGTATAATGCCCCCATAGCTGCTACACAGTGTGGACGCAGATTCAGTTGGAAGCGGGCAGCGCGGCAGCACTGCATAGTTGCATAGTTTTTTAAGATTGTGTGCGTGGGCGATGGGCCCCCTGGCAGCCTCGGGCCCCGGGCGGCCGCCCGAAACGCCCATATTATAATCCGCCATTGATGGAGTTGAGCCCCATTTGGCAGCTATAACAGTCTCCACTCTTTTGGGAAGGCTTTTCACAAGATTTTTGAGTGTGTCTGAGGGAAATTGTGTCTATTCTGCCAAAAGGGCATTTGTGCGGTCAGGCAGTGATGTTGGGGGAGAGGGCCTGCCCTCAATCTGCGTTCCAGTGCAACTCACAGGCGTTAGATGAGTTTGCGGTCAGGACTCTGTGCATGCCACTCGAGTTGCCCACACCAAACTCTTCTAAGCATGTCTTTATAGACCTTGCTTTGTGCACTGGGGCCGTCATGCTGGAATAGAAAAAAGGCCTTCCCCAAACTGATGCCACAAAGTTAGTAGCTACAATTGTCTAAAATGTCATTGTATGGTGAAGAATTAACATTACCCTTTACTGGAAATAAGGGGCCTAACCCAAACCTTGCAAAACAGCCACAAACCATTATCCTTCCTCCAATATATTTTACAGTAGACACTATACATTCTGATAAGTAGCGTTCTCTGCCAAATCCAGATTCATGCATCATACTGACACGAGTCATCACTCCAGAGAACACCTTTCCTCTGCTCCAGAGTCCAGTGAGGTTGCACCTTTACATCACTCCAGTCGATGCTTGGCATTGTGATCTTAGGCATGTGTGTAGCTGATCGACCATGGAAAGCCATTTTATTAAAAGCTTCTGACACAGTTCATAGGCCGATGTCACTTCCAGAGGCAGGTTAGAACGCTGTAGTAAGTTATGTAACAGAGGATAGGAGATTGATTTTAACACACCATGCGTCATCCACTGCTTCGAGTTGTTGCTACACTTAGACACTTCCACTTCACAATAATGGCAATTAGAGTTGACAGAGGCACATCTAGGAGATCAGAAATTTCACAGACTTGTAGAAAGATATAATCTTATTACGATACCATGTTTAAAGTCCATAAGCTCTTCAGTATGACACATACTACTACCAATGTTGGTCTATGGAGATTGCATGACTGTGGGCTTGATTTTTTGCACCTGTTTGCAACACCTGAACTGAATAATTAGGAAGGATGACAACATATTTTTAGCCTTATAGTGTATATTCTGTGATTCCTTCCAAATAAAGATATGTTAACACAAGGCGGATTTTCTGCGTAAAAGTACACAGCCTATCCGTCCTAGAACCCGCAGGGAATTCAGCCCGAAAAAACGCTCCTAATTGTGGTGCAGTTTTATCTCCGATGCGGAAAGCAGTGATTAAAAAAAAAGAAAAAAGAAGCAGCTTATACTTACCCCGTTCTCATAGCGACACATGGCTCTGGTCTCCATGCAGCCTGGCCTCCTGGGATGACACTGCAGCCCATGTGACCGCTGCAGCCTGTGATTGGCTGCTGCAGTCACATGGGATAAAACGTCATCCCATGAGACAGGCCTGAAAACAGACTAAAGCGTTGTTATAAGGGTATGTTCACACGCACTGTTTTCAGACGTAATTCAGGCATTTTACGCCTCGAATTACGCCTGAAAAAATGGCTCCATTACACCTACAAACATCTGCCCATTGCTTTCAATGGGTTTTATGGTGTTCTGTTCCCACGAGGCTTAATTTTACACGTCACTGTAAAAATACGGCGCGTAAAAAGACGCCCGCGAAAAAGAAGTGCATGGCACTTCTTGGGACGTTTTTGGAGCCGTTTTTCATTGGCTCCATTGAAAAACAGCTCCAATAACGTCCGTAAAATCAGAGGCGTAGCTAGGTTCTCCTGCACCCGGGGCAAAGATTCAGATTGGCACCCCCCCCCCAACTTATTTCCCGACATCTCCTTCCCCCTCGCCATGTTTTCTTTCCCTACCAATCAATGAGATGTAATTTTTTGTTCACAATTTTTTTAATGTAACTTGAGTATAAAAGCATTTCTACATTTTAGAAGCAATATAGTTCTATAATGTAATTAACATAAAAATAAATTAAAGAGGCCACACACAGCCCCCTGTAGATAGCGCCACACAGCCCCTCTCTTGTAGATAGTGCCACACAGAGCCCCCTGTAGATAGTGCCACACACAGCCCCCAGTAGATAGTGCCACACACAGCCCCCCTTGTAAATAGTGCCACACACAGCCCCCCTTGTAAATAGTGCCACACACAGCCCCCCTTATAAATAGTGCCACACAGCCCCCCTTGTAGATAGTGCCACACACAGCCCGCTGCCCCTTTGTAAATAGCGCCACACTCCCCCCCCTTTTAAATAGCGCCACACTCCCACCCCTTGTAAATAGCGCCACACTCCCACCCCTTGTAAATAGCGCCACACTGTGAACAGACCGGTGAGCGGTAGCCTACCGCTACCACTCTCCGCTCTGCCTGGTGTGACTTACTGGAGGAGCCGAGGAGGTCATTCGGCGCAGGCAGCAGCGGAGTTCCTTCTGACTAGGGTTGGTGACAGCCAGGGCCAGCCTTAGGTTGGATGGCGCCCTGTGCGGGACTCTCTATTGCCGCCCCCTACACAAACCAAAAATGAACCACTTATATGGACACGCTGGAACATACAGTGAAGGAAATAAGTATTTGATCCCTTGCTGATTTTGTAAGTTTGCCCACTCTCAAAGACATGAACAGTCTAGAATTTTTAGGCTAGGTTAATTTTACCAGTGAGAGATAGATTATATTTAAAAAAAAACAGAAAATCACATAGTCAAAATTATATATATTTTTTTGCATTATGCACAGAGAAATAAGTATTTGATCCCTTTGGCAAACAAGACTTAATACTTGGTGGCAAAACCCTTGTTGGCAAGCACAGCAGTCAGACATTTTTTGTAGTTGATGATGAGGTTTGCACACACGTTAGATGGAATTTTGGCCCACTCCTCTTTGCAGATCATCTGTAAATCATTACGATTTCAAGGCTGTCACTTGGCAACTCGGATCTTCAGCTCCCTCCATAAGTTTTCGATGGGATTAAGGTCTGGAGACTGGCTAAGCCACTCCATGACCTTAATGTGCTTCTTTTTGAGCCACTCCTTTGTTGCCTTAGCTGTATGTTTCGGGTCATTGTCGTGCTGGAAGACCCAGCCACGAGCCATTTTTAATGTCCTGGTGGAGACGGAAGGAGGTTGTCACTCAGGATTTGACGGTACATGGCTCCATCCATTCTCCCATTGATGCGGTGAAGTAGTCCTGTGTCCTTAGCAGAGAAACACCCCCAAAACATAATGTTTCCACCTCCATGCTTGACAGTGGGGACGGTGTTCTTTGGGTCATAGGCAGCATTTTTCTTCCTCCAAACACGGCGAGTTGAGTTAATGCCATAGAGCTCAATTTTAGTCTCATCTGACCACAGCACCTTCTCCCAATCACTCTCAGAATCATGCAGATGTTCATTTGCAAACTTCAGACGGGCCTGTACATGTGCCTTCTTGAGCAAGGGGACCTTGCGGGCACTGCAGGATTTTAATCCATTACGGCGTAATGTGTTACCAATGGTTTTCTTGGTGACTGTGGTCCCAGCTGCCTTGAGATCATTAACAAGTTCCCCCCGTGTAGTTTTCGGCTGAGCTCTCACCTTCCTCAGGATCAAGGATACCCCACGAGGTGAGATTTTGCATGGAGCCCCAGATCGATGTCGATTGACAGTCATTTTGTATGTCTTCCATTTTCTTACTATTGCACCGACAGTTGTCTCCTTCTCACCAAGCGTCTTACTTATGGTTTTGTAGCCCATTCCAGCCTTGTGCAGGTCTATGATCTTGTCCCTGACATCCTTAGAAAGCTCTTTGGTCTTGCCCATGTTGTAGAGGTTAGAGTCAGACTGATTAATTGAGTCTGTGGACAGGAGTCTTTTATACAGGTGACCATTTAAGGCAGCTGTCGTTAATGCAGGCACCAAGTTGATTTGGAGCGTGTAACTGGTCTGGAGGAGGCTGAACTCTTAATGGTTGGTAGGGGATCAAATACTTATTTCTCTGTGCACAATGCAAATAAATATATATAATTTTGACTATGTGATTTTCTTTTTTTTTTTTTATATAATCTATCTCTCACTGGTAAAATTAACCTAGCCTAAAAATTCTAGACTGTTCATGTCTTTGAGAGTGGGCAAACTTACAAAATCAGCAAGGGGTCAAATACTTATTTCCTTCACTGTATATACTGTACATACATAAAGACAGATATTTAGACATACAGGCAAATATACATACACACATTCTGGAATACATACATACAGGTAAATATATAGACGTACAGACACATATACGCACACACACCGGCAGATAAATACACAGACCGGAACATATACAAATACATAAAAGGCACAAATATAGAAGCACAAAGACACATTCACAAACAAACCCATATATACGCACACAGGCACATATGTACACAGCACAGATAATGTAGTAGCTGTTGCCTGCAGTCCTATGTAACACCACAGATAACACATTGTAGCAGAGCTGAGATTGTAATTTAGCACAATGTGTTATCTGTGGGGTTACATAGGACTGCAGGTAACACTACTACATTATCTGTACTCAGATATCACTGTGTTATCTGTGGTGTTACATAGAACTGCAGATAACATCTACTACATTATCTGTACTCAGAGCGTTATCACTGTGTTATCTGTGGTGTTACATAGGACTGCAGGTAACACTACTACATTATCTGTACTCAGAGAGATATCACTGTGTTATCTGTGGTGTAACATAGGACTGCAGGTAACATCTACTACATTATCTGTACTGTGTAACAGAGCTGAGATTGTAATTTAGCACACAGTACAGATAATGTAGTAGATGTTCCCTGCAGTCCTATGTAACACCACAGATAACAGTCATATCTCTGAGTACAGATAATGTAGTAGTGTTATCTGCAGTCCTATGTAACACCACAGATAACACAGAGATAACTCTCTGAGTACAGATAATGTAGTAGATGTAAGAGACAAACACATGCAGAGACAGACACAGACACACACACACACACACACACACACACACACACTGTAACATATACACATACAAACACAGAGACACACATTACACACTACACACACAGACACTCACCATGTCTCCTTGCTGACAGGTCAGGACAGGCTGTGGGCGGAGCTTCCTCTCTGCTTCTCGGCAGAGCACAGAGCACAGAGTAGAGGCAGATGCAGAGAGGCTGCAGCACGTCATCTGACCTCATGTCACTGACGTGAGGTCAGGTGACTGGACTGGTCCACTCCCTGGCCGTCACAGACCCCAGTCAGAACACCGTAATGTCCTGGCTCTTCCTAAGCTGCTGCAGGTGTCCCACATACGGGGCGCCTGTCAGCAGCGATCAGCTGCTCTTCGGCGCCCCCCCCTTACCTATCCTCCGGGTTGCGCCCGGGGCATATGCCCCGCCTGCCCCCCCCCTAGCTACGCCCCTGGTAAAATATGCAGCGAAAAACGCGAGTTGCTACAAAAACGCCTGAAAATCAGGAGCTATTTTCGCCTGAAAATAGCTCAGTATTTTCAGAAGTTTTTGGTCATTGCGTGTGAACATACCCTAACAATGGAGAACGGGGTAAGCATAAGCTTTTTATTCATTTTAAACCCAAAAAGGTAAATTTTTTTCTGATTTGTGATTGTTGTGGTGGAATCACAGCTTTTCCACCGCAAAAATTGCCACACTAGCTACTTGTAGCAGGTTTTACATCTCCCATTGAATTAATTGTGGAAAACCTGCAACAGAAGAGCAGCTTTTCCGAAGCATAAATGAACACGTTGCGGATTTAAAAAAAATTAATAAATAAAAAAATCAATTTAAAAAAACATTTTTTTGGCTGTTTTTTTCTGCAGCGTGTGGATGTTATTTGTTCAAATCTCATCCACTCTGCTATTGTAATACGCTGTGAATTTTCCGCAATGAAATTAATTGCAAAAAACCTGCAGTATTTACACTTCGTGTGAATATAACCTAACAATGAGAATGAACCCCCACCCATCATTTTGCCCACGAGCCTTTACCAACTTTGATCCTGCCCTGATGACAGATGAGTTGTTGCTGTAGTATTAAGTTGCCACAGTGGTTAGCATTGTTGCCTTACAGTGCAGGAGTCCTGGATTTAAATCTGATCCAGGGCAACATTTGCATGGCGTTTATATGTTCTCTGTGGGTTTCCTCGAAGAGTTACAAAATTTAGTGACAAATTCTGTACAGCAGTGCAGAATAGGTTGGTGCTATATAAGTATCAGAAATAAATGGACCTAAATTCTTAGGCCCTATTCACACAGAGTATTTTGACGAGCTTTTTGGAGCTGAAACCGCTCCGCAAAACTCATCAAAAACCGGCCGAAAATGCCTCCCATTGATTTCAATGGGAGGCGGGGGCATGCCCTATCTTCGCGCGTTTATGCCTCTGACCTCCCATTGACATCAATGGGAGGCAGAGAGAGCATATTTTGCTGAGTTTTTTGCCCGTAGCGCTCAATGGCCGCAGGAGAAATACGCAGCGAAAATCGCGGCAAACTACGTGCATGAAGGACAAAATCTGCCTCAAAATCCCAAACGGAATTTTGAGGCAGAGTTTTTCTCCTGCAAAAAACTCTGTGTGAACACAGCCTTAGGGTATGTTCACACGGCCTATTTTCGTCCGTTTTTGGGCCGTAAACGCCCGAAAAAAGGGCCAAAAATCGGAAGCAGAACACCTCCAAACATCTGCCCATTGATTTCAATGGGAAAACAGCGTTCTGTTCCGACGGAGCGTTTTTCGCTGAGTTTTTTTACGCATTAAAAAACGGCCGCGAAAAAGAAGTGCAGGACACATCTTGGGACATTTTTGGAGCCGTTTTCCATAGACTCTATTGAAAAAAGCTCCAAAAACGGCTGTAAAAAACGCAGCGAAAATCGTGAGTGGCACAAAAAACGTCTGAAAATCAGGAGCTGTTTTCTCTTGAAAACAGTGCCGTATTTTGAGATGTTTTTGACTCTGCGTGTGAACATACCCAAAGGGTATGTTCACACGCTTACTAAAAAACGTCTGAAAATACGGAGCTGTTAACAGCTACTGATTTTGAGATATTTTTTAAGCCACTGGCGATTTTCGCAGCGTTTTTTACAGCCAAAGTAAATCGGCTCCAAAAATGGCTCAAGAAGTGACATGCACTTCTTTTTTGCGGGCGTCTTTTTACGTGCCGTTTTTGGAAAACGAGGCGTAAAAAAATGCCCCGTCGGAACAGAACGCCGTATTTTGCATTGAAATCAATGGGCAGATGTTTGTATGCGTTCTGCTTCCGTTTTTTTCAGCCATTTTTCAAGGCATAAACGCCGCAGAATATGCCTGAAAACACTACATGTGAACATACCCTTACAGGTTTCTGAAACCGCTAGCCATAGTACATCCATTAAATAAGGCTACATTCAGATGAGCGTAGCTAACCTCAGACGTTCAAAACTGCAGTTTTTCACGTCCGCGGTGCACCAGTGGAGGGCTCGTTGTCACGGATCCCCCATAGACTAGAGCAGGGGTCTCAAACTTGGCCGGGTAAGTGGGCCACATATAGAAAAAATTTTAAGTTGACGGGCCGCATTACTTTCAAATTTGATACAATACAAAAGTATCGTTAATTAATTCGTTATTTGAACTACTATAATAATACTACATTACTATAACTATACTACATTACTATAACAATACTACATTACTATAATAATACTACACTACTATAACATTACTACATTACTATAACAATACTACACTACTATAACAATACTGCATTACTATAACAATCCTGCATTACTTTAACAATACTACACTACTATAACAATACTACATTACTATAACAATACTACACTACTATAATAATACTACACTACTATAACAATACTACATTACTATAATAATACTACACTACTATAATAATACTACATTACTATAATACTACATTACTATAACAATACTGCATTACTATAACAATCCTGCATTACTAGAACAATCCTACATTACTAGAACAATCCTGCATTACTATAACAATCCTGCATTACTATAATAATACTACATTACTATAACTATACTACATTACTATAACGATACTGCATTACTATAACAATACTACATTACTATAACAATCCTGCATTACTATAATACTACACTACTATAACAATACTACATTACTATAATAATAATACTACATTACTATAACAATACTACATTACTATAATAATAATACTACTACATTACTATAACAATACTACATTACTATAATAATAATAATACTACACTACTATAACAATACTACATTACTATAATAATAATACTACATTACTATAACAATACCACATTACTATAATAATACTACATTACTATAACAATACTACATTACTATAATAATACTACATTACTATAACAATACTACATTACTATAATAATACTACATTACTATAACAATACCACATTACTATAATAATACTACATTAGTATAACAATACTACACTACTATAACAATACTACATTACTATAACAATACTACACTACTATAACAATATTGCATTACTATAACAATACTGCATTACTATAATAATGCTACATTACTATAACAATACTACATTACTATAATAATAATACTACATTACTATAACAATACTACATTACTATAACAATATTGCATTACTATAACAATACTGCATTACTGTAAAGGATCTGCCAGGCACTACGTCTGGGTATACTCCCAGGATTAATCAGTCGACACCTGAGGCCAGACCTCTTAGACTGACACCGGCTCCCACCAATCAGGGTGGCAGGCTCAGGAGTGGGAGAGCCTATCGCGGCCTTGTCAGTCGGGGTTAGCTCCGCCCCCTGTCCATTTATACCTGCCTTTTTCTCTTCCTCATTGCTTGTTATTCTTCTTGGATTCCTGGCCCCACTGCTGCCTTGCTCCAGCCTTGCTCCAGCCTTGCTCCAGCCTTGCTCCAGCCTTGCTCCAGCCTTGCTCCAGCCTTGCTCCAGCCTGCTTCTGCCGTGCTTCAGTTCCCGCTTATCCTGCTTCGCTCTGCCCCTGGCTTGCTTCCTGCTCCGTGCTCTGCGTTTGTATACTCCACTACATCCTGATCCTGACTGGCTCGTTCACCACTCCGTTTCCTCACGGTGTTCCGTGGGCTACTGCCCCTTCCCTTGCTTGTTCCCTGTTTGTATCCCTTTGCACTTAGTCAGCGTAGGGACCGCCGCCAAGTTGTACCCCGTCGCCTAGGGCGGGTCGTTGCAAGTAGGCAGGGACAGGGCGGTGGGTAGATTAGGGCTCACTTGTTCCCTTCACCTCCTTCCTGCCATAACAATTACTACAATTCCCAAGTTGAGTCAAATATTTTTTTTAGACATTCTAAGCTGAAATTCAATAAAAAATCATTTGCTGTTAAAAAAAATAAAAAAATTAATTCCCTAACTACCTTTTTTTTAACTGGTTCCCGACCGCTGGCTGTGTTTTTACGGCCAGCGGTCAGGGTCCTTAAAACCCGAGCCATAGACTTTTTACGGCTCGGGTTTTAACTTGCTGCCCGCGCGATCGGGCAGCTGAATGTCGGGTCTCCGGCTGTCAGTGACTGCCTGGGACTCTGAGGAGAGGATAGAAGCAGCTTTCGCTGCTTCTGTCTTCTCTGATGACTTGTACACAGCGCTCAATGAACGCTGTGTATAGGAATAGAGGCAGCGGCCACGCCACTGTCTCTATTCCTCCCGGTGTTCATGTGACTGGTCACATGATCGCCGGGTGCCATTACTGACAGACTGCTGCTGGGTCTTACTAGACCCAGCACAGCCCTATTAGTGACAATCGTCACTATGAGAGGACTGATTTCCCCTGTAACTGGGGCTGCTGTGCAGCCCCAGTTACAGTGGAAAAACATGGTGAAAAGAAAGAAAAAAAATATATAAAGTTCCCCAAAGGTCTTTTTTGACCTTTGAGGGACAGACTATAGTAATAAAAAAATAGTAAAGTGCACATTTTTTTTTTATAATAAATACACATAAAATACCCACCCCAAAAAAAACGTTCCGCCCCGCCAATCATTGTTGTAACGCTAGTGCTGACCCAATTACCCTAATATAGACATGTAATATATTAAAATTTATGGTAGACAATGACGATCACAAATAAAAGGTCTATTTTAGGGTAAAACTATGTTATTACCAAAAACAAACAGCTGAAACGTAAAAAAGCTTATTTTTTTACTATTGTTTTCAAACTTTAAGAATAAAAATTCTAAAATAGCAAAAAGGATGTGTATAAAAATGATAAAAAAAGAAACCTGCATTGTCTACGGAAAAGAACATCGCAAATATCACGTCGTTAGCCCAACAAACAAAAAAGTTATAGCCATTTAACTAACGCGTGCCAAAAAGGGCTAAACGGTGTTTGGTCCTGAAGGCTCAAAATAGCCCGGTCCTGAACTGGTTAAACTTGATAACTCAGCAAGTGCTGGTTATTTTTTATAAAAAGGGGCGTGAGCGGCTCGATGTCAATCAAGCCGCTCTGCAGTGTGCGCGCTCCCGACGTTGCTAGATACTGTAGTTCTAGCAGCATCGGGAGAATTTTCGTCTCAACCAGGCCTGGTTTGACGAACACACCGTGAATTTCAACAGCACGCAACCCTTCTCTGCAACACACTTCACCCCGTTGCGGCAAGCCACTTCTCCCCCTCTAGCTAAGCTGCCCCCCCCCACCAATGTAACATGTTTAGTCGCCGCATCGGTCCTGCATCAGCACCCGGCGAACCACAAGAAAGATTTAAAAAAAAAAAAGAAGCTCCTTCAGTTCCTATGAAGATCTGAACGGTCCCATCACTTTCCATCTTACTGCTACTTGGCGCCGCTAGCATTCACAGTAACATTGCGTTGTGGCGCAGATGACGTAATCATATCACGCTCACGTGATTACGTCATCTACGCCCACCGCTTTTTTATTGTGAATGGGAGCGGCGAAAAAGTAGGAGTAAAAAGAAAAGTGATGGGACCGTTCAGATCTTCGTGGGAACGTCTTATGTGAGTTTTTTTTTTCTTTTCATTGGAGCGAAGTCATCAAATCTCGGAGCATAGACAACGGACTAACTACTATATGGGGTCATGTATGTATTGTGACAGACCATGTGGAGAGGTTGTGGATGGGGTCTATATTTCCCCAAGATTTCTGTCTTCTGGTTTCTGAAAACAACCACGGAATAAATTCAGCAGAGAATGTGGTTCTCCCTCTGCAATAGGTTTTGTCTAAAACCTGGAAAAGGGCCTGGTTGTTGGAGTGGGGAGAGATGGGTGGGTCCCCACTCCATCCACACAGTCCTGGTCTTGGGCTGTCTAGCTATTAATCAGGGGTCAGGTGTGATAGCCCTTTAAAAAGGCTGCAGTTCAGTCACACTCTCTCTCAGCCTTGGGAGAGGAGCTTGTGAGAGCAAACCGACTGCATTCATAACAGGTTGTATGGTCTGCATGGTTTATGGTGCCAGGCATTAGGCCTGCACTGTGTTAGTTAGGATACCTGACTGTATAGTTAGTGCCGGACAGGCATGGAGTTTTCTTTTATTTGTTTTCTTTTTATTCATGTACAACCTGTAAATAAAACTGGCTGAGGCCAGTAGTACCACATCTTTGCTGTGCGGACTGAAATTTACTGGCGTGTTTGATATCGAGTGCCCGTCTACCCCAGGAGACGACTGTCCCGCTACCTAATTCCCTTACAGTATGTTTGTATGTATGCATGTATGTTTGTGTCACGAAGGGTCTGTGGACCCACTGAGCCGTAACGCCTTGGCGGTAAGGCAGCTGGCCAACAGGGAGCAGGTGAATGTCTATAGTTCTATAGGTACCTGTGGCAGCTTAGACAGCAGCAGGGCAGGCTCGGCTGGGACTAGGTAGCAGGCGGGCGTCAGGCGAGGTGAAGCAGGTCAGACGTGGATGTAGCGCAGCACGACTTTGGCACAGCTCAGTGCTAGACCAGGAATGTATGGATTGCTAGGAACAGGAACTGGAAACAGGTGTATATATATATATATATAGGTACCTTTAACAGGAAACACACTAGGAGCCCATCACAGAGACAAACGATAGGGAACTTAACAACGCTCAGGCATAGAACTAGGGGGCTGGACCCCTCTTATAATCCAGGGTACTCATGGGTCAAAGTTTATCCACGAGGTCTGCTGCGCGTGCTGCCCCTTTAAGAGCGGGCACGAGCGTGCGCGCGCGCACACCCTATGGGATCCGGCTGAGGTGAGTGGATGTGAGTGCTTGCCGACTCGTGACTGCGGGTGTCAGGGGGAGGTTGGAGCTGACAGCCCCCAGCCACGGACATTAGTTTGTATGTATGTATGGCCATGTATGATACTGTCTGCTGGGGCCCTGTATCTAAGCCAACTTTGTGGCTTCTATACATTGTATAACAGTCAGTATCACACATGGGCCTTAATCTAAGCCTACGACATGTTTTATTCACTTTTTTTTGTTTGTGTTTTTTTTACAGTTTGGTCGTTGGACTACGTCGGTTTCGAGGACTACTTTGATGACGGCTCTTTTTTTCTACAATAAAATGCTTAATGAGGGTTGTGTTGGGGGTGCTTTATTTCAATAAAATATTTTATCTATATCTTTTTCTTTTCTTTTAAACTGTTATTACTACCGATTTAGTAATGGCTGCTGTCTGATTGACAAGGTACATTACTAAGGCGGGGCTTAGTGTTATCCGGTGCAAAGGATAACACTAACCCCCATTATTACCCCGATACCCACCACCACTAGGGCTGCCGGGAAGAGCCAGGTACGATCCAGTACCCGACCATCTGTTGTGATGGTCGGGTACTGGGGTGGCCGCAGGCTGGTATTATGAGGCTGGAAATGGCCAAAAACAGTGGCCCTTCCCACCCTTGTAATGCTAGGCTGCTGCTGTGTTGTATCTGGCTGGTTATGAAAAATGGGGGGGACCCCACGCAATTTTTTTATTTATTTAATTTTTTGGAAATATCTTTTAAAAAAGACATGGAGTTCCACCCAATTTATCATAACCAGCCACATACAACACAGCAGCAGCAACCTAGCATTACAAGGGTGGGAAGTGCCACTGTTTTTTTCTTTTCCCAGTCTAAGAATACCAGCCTGCAGCCACTCCAGTTCCCGACCATCGTTACAGATGGTTGGGTACTGGATCATACTCATCTCTTTCCAACAACACTGTTGGCGGTGGGTACCGGGGTAATAATGGGGGTTAGTCTTGGCCTCTGCACCAGCTAACACTAAGTACCGCCTTAGTAATGGACATTGTCAATCAGTCAGCGTCCATTACTAAACTGGTAGGAATAAAACATTCAAGGAAAATACACAGATATAGATACAAAATGTTATTGAAATAAAGCACCCCCAACACAAGAAGAAAGCGCCGTCATCTAAGGCCTCATGCACACTTCCATCACCGTTTTCTCGGCCGTTTTTGACGGATCCGTGTGTCCGTTTTTGTTTCCGTGTGCACTCCGTTTCCGTTCCGTGTTTCTGTTTTACATGGACGTTTTGCTTCCGTTTGGCTTCCGTTTTTCCGTTTAAAAAACGGATGTGAACTTCATTTGAATTTGTCACATGTCCCAGGAAACACCCATAGAATGTTTACAAGAAGTTTTTAGTGCTGTTTTCTGCAGCTTTCAGAGCATAGAGAACAGTTTGAGATTACTCTGCTTGGCTTACTTTGGTGTTTTGGAGTGAAAATATGAGCCTATCTTCAGGAATGAATGTTTACTGTAGTCTGTGAGTCTGTGAACTTTTGCTCACCCAGCCGTTGCTATGGCAACGGATCCGTCAAAAACGGACGGCACACGGAAGCCTTCCGTGTGCCATCCGTTTTTTTCACTGACCCATTGACTTCTATGGGCCACACGGTCACTGAATCACTGAGCAAAGTAGGACATGCTCTACTTTGCACGGAACGGATCAAACGGTGTGCATGGGGCAATTGAAATGAATGGGTTCAGGGTGCTATCAGTGACAAAAACGGATAGCACCCTGAAGGAAAAAACTGAAGTGGGCATGAGGCCTAATTCAGCTTGACTTTCCGTTGCGGAGTTCACCCGACGGAAACCTCCGACGGAACCCTGGAATGGAAAGCCAACGCTGATGTGAACAAGCTCTAATCCTTCCCCATAAACCTGCCCCCGCTAATTAAAATATATATATATATATATATATATATATATATATATATATATATATACAGTGAAGGAAATAAGTATTTGATCCCTTGCTGATTTTGTAAGTTTGCCCACTGTCAAAGACATGAACAGTCTAGAATTTTTAGGCTAGGTTAATTTTACCAGTGAGAGATAGATTATATTTAAAAAAAACTGAAAATCACATTGTCAAAATTATATATATTTATTTGCATTTTGCACAGAGAAATAAGTATTTGATCCCTTTGGCAAACAAGACTTAATACTTGGTGGCAAAACCCTTGTTGGCAAGCACAGCAGTCAGACGTTTTTTTGTAGTTGATAATGAGGTTTGCACACATGTTACATGGAATTTTGGCCCACTCCTCTTTGCAGATCATCTGTAAATCATTACGATTTCGAGGCTGTTGCTTGGCAACTCGGATCTTCAGCTCCCTCCATAAGTTTTCGATGGGATTAAGGTCTGGAGACTGGCTAGGCCACTCCATGACCTTAATGTGCTTCTTTTTAAGCCACTCCTTTGTTGCCTTGGCTGAATGTTTCGGGTCATTGTCGTGCTGGAAGACCCAGCCACGAGCCATTTTTAATGTCCTGGTGGAGGGAAGGAGGTTGTTACTCAGGATTTGATGGTACATGGCTCCATCCATTCTCCCATTGATGCTGTGAAGTAGTCCTGTGCCCTTAGCAGAGAAACACCCCCAAAACATTATGTTTTCACCTCCATGCTTGACAGTGGGGATGGTGTGCTTTGGGTCATAGGCAGCATTTCTCTTCCTCCAAACACGGCGAGTTGAGTTAATGCCAAAGAGCTCAATTTTAGTCTCATCTGACCACAGCACCTTCTCCCAATCACTCTCAGAATCATCCAGATGTTCATTTGAAAACTTCAGACGGGCCTGTACATGTGCCTTCTTGAGCAGGGGGACCTTGCGGGCACTGCAGGATTTTAATCCATTACGGCGTAATGTGTTACCAATGGTTTTCTTGGTGACTGTGGTCCCAGCTGCCTTGAGATCATTAACAAGTTTCCCCCGTGTAGTTTTCGGCTGAGCTCTCACCTTTCTCAGGATCAAGGATACCCCACGAGGTGAGATTTTGTATGGAGCCCCAGATCGATGTCGATTGACAGTCATTTTGTATGTCTTCCATTTTCCTACTATTGCACCAACAGTTGTCTCCTTCTCACCCAGCGTCTTACTTATGGTTTTGTAGCCCATTCCAGCCTTGTGCAGGTCTATGATCTTGTCCCTGACATCCTTAGAAAGCTCTTTGGTCTTGCCCATGTTGTAGAGGTTAGAGTCAGACTGATTAATTGAGTCTGTGGACAGGAGTCTTTTCTTTTATACAGGTGACCATTTAAGACAGCTGTCTTTAATGCAGGCACCAAGTTGATTTGGAGCGTGTAACTGGTCTGGAGGAGGCTGAACTCTTAATGGTTGGTAGGGGATCAAATACTTATTTCTCTGTGCACAATGCAAATAAATATATATAATTTTGACAATGTGATTTTCAGTTTTTTTTTAAATATAATCTATCTCTCACTGGTAAAATTAACCTAGCCTAAAAATTCTAGACTGTTCATATCTTTGACAGTGGGCAAACTTACAAAATCAGCAAGGGATCAAATACTTATTTCCTTCACTGTATATATATATATATATATATAATGTATATAGCGCTGAATCCTGTATCCGACAGGTCAGCGGGACTGACTGATTCAGTGTCAGCGGGTCCTGCAGGATCGAGCCGTTACTGGTCACATCTAAGTTCATAACTTAGATGTGATCGATAATAGGCGACCTAATGGATTCAGGTCTCAGCGCTATATACAGCTGCTCTGTATACAGGATACAAAGCAGCTGTATCTCAAAAAGTAACAATAATTTTCAATAAAAAGTAATTTAAACTTGCACCAATCACATTGATAGATATCTTTATATATATATATATATATATATATATATATATATATATATATATATATATATACAAAAAAGAGAGATAGAAGCAGCATTAAAAAAAACTCTGGTTTATTCATCCAGCATGCACTGCAACGTTTCACCTTCTGTATGAAGGCTTTTTCTTTGAAAAAGCCTTCATAGAGAAGGTGAAACGTTGCAGTGCATGCTGGATGAATAAACCAGAGTTTTTTTGAGTGCTGCTTCTATCTCTCTTTTTTGGATACACGTTTGTGCAGGGAGAGGTCACTCCCTGTTTGAAAGCTGAGCACCAGCCTTAACAGGCAAGGAATCGCAGTGCTGCTCCTACCCTTGATTTGTCTATATATATATATATATATATATATATATACACTACCGTTCAAAAGTTTGGGGTTACCCAGAGAATTTTGTGTTTTCCATGAAAACTCACACTTATATTTATCAAATGAGTTGCAAAATGACTAGAAAATATAGTCAAGACATTGACAAGGTTAGAAATAATGATTTTTATTTGAAATAATAATTTTCTCATTCAAACTTTGCTTTCGTCAAAGAATGCTCCATTCGCAGCAATTACAGCATTGCAGACCTTTGGCATTCTAGCTGTTAATTTGCTGAGGTAATCGGGAGAAATTTCACCCCATGCTTCCAGAAGGCCCTCCCACAAGTTGGATTGGCTTGATGGGCACTTTTTGCGTACCATACGGTCAAGCTGCTCCCACAACAGCTCTATGGGGTTGAGATCTGGTGACTGTGCTGGCCACTCAATTACAGATAGAATACCAGCTGCCTGCTTCTTCCCTAAATAGTTCTTGCATAATTTGGAGGTGTGCTTTGCGTCATTGTCCTGTTGTAGGATGAAATTAGCTCCAATCAAGCGCTGTCCACAGGGTATGGCATGGCGTTGCAAAATGGCCTTCCTTATTCAAAATCCCTTTTACCTTGTACAAATCTCCCACTTTACCAGCACCAAAGCAACCCCAGACCATCACATTACCTCCACCATGCTTGACAGATGGCGTCAGGCACTCTTCCAGCATCTTTTCAGTTGTTCTGCGTCTCACAAAAGTTCTTCTGTGTGATCCAAACACCTCAAACTTCGATTCGTCTGTCCGTAACACTTTTTTCCAATCTTCCTCTGTCCAATGTCTGTATGCTTTTGCCCATATTAATCTTTTCCTTTTATTAGCCAGTCTCAGATATGGCTTCTTCTTTGCCACTCTGCCCTGAAGGCCAGCATCCCGGAGTCGCCTCTTCACTGTAGACGTTGACACTGGCGTTTTGCGGGTACTATTTAATGAAGCTGCCAGTTGAGGACCTGTGAGGCGTCTATTTCTCAAACTAGAGACTCTAATGTACTTGTCTTGTTGCTCAGTTGTGCAGCGGGGCCTCCCACTTCTCTTTCTACTCTGGTTAGAGCCTGTGTGTGCTGTCCTCTGAAGGGAGTAGCACACACTGTTGTAGGAAATCTTCAGTTTCTTGGCAATTTCTCGCATGGAATAGCCTTCATTTCTAAGAACAAGAATAGACTGTCGAGTTTCACATGAAAGCTCTCTTTTTCTAGCCATTTTGAGAGTTTAATGGAACCCACAAATGTAATGCTCCAGATTCTCAACTAGCTCAAAGGAAGGTCAGTTTTATAGCTCCTCTAAACAGCAAAACTGTTTACAGCGGTGCTAACATAATTGTACAAGGGTTTTCAAGTGTTTTCTAATCATCCATTAACCTTCTAACACAGTTAGCAAACACAATGTACCATTAGAACACTGGAGTGATGGTTGCTGGAAATGAGCCTCTATACACCTATGTAGAAACCAGACGTTTGTAGCTAGATTAGTCATTTAGCACATTAACAATGTATAGAGTGTATTTCTGATTAATTTAATGGTATCCTCATTGAAAAAAACTGTGCTTTTCTTTCAAAAATAAGGAAATTTCTAAGTGACCCTATACTTTTGAACGTTAGTATATATATATATATATATATATATATATATATATACAGGGGCGTATCTAGGGTGGGGCAGGCGGGGCATGTGCCCCATGTGCAACTTAGTGGGGGGCGCCAGCGCAACCTCCTCCTGCACTATAATTGTACCTGTGTCTATAGGACACAGGTACAATTAGAAGCATGAATGGCCGGGTACGTTTCATGCCCGTCCATTCAGCTCTTTTGTACAAGTCGCGCTTCCGTCGCTGAATGACAGGCAAATTCATCCTGCCCAGCCAATCAGCGCCTTTCATATACGTGTCGTTCAACCCCCGGGAGACCTGCGCAGAAGAGAGCAGGTCTCCATTGCTGCAGGGCGGCGTGGGAACAGGATTAAGGTGAGTTTGAATAGTTGTTTTTTTTAATTGTAATAAAAAAGTGTGTGGCTATATCTACAGGGGGGGCTTTATCTACAAGGCGGACTTTATCTACACGTGGGAGCTTTATATACAAGGGGGACTTTATCTACGGAGGGACTTTATCTACCTGGGGAGGCTTTATCTACACGGGGGGCTTTATCTACAAGGGGAACTTTATCTACACGGGGGGGGTGTCTATCTACAAATGGGGCTATATACTGGGGTGGGCTATCTATGGAGCACCATATACAGGGGTGGGCTATATCTACGGGGGGGGCTATATGCAGGGGTGGGCGATCTATGGAGCACTATAAACAGGGGTGGGCTATATCTACAGGGGGCTATATACAGGGGTGGGCGATCTATAGAGAACTATATACAGGGGTGGGCTATATCTACAGGGGGGCTATATACAGGGGTGGGCTTTCTGTGGAGCACTATAGGGGGAGCTATTTGTGGGATACTATATACAGGGGTGGGCTATATCTACAGGGGGACTATATACAGGGGTGGGCTATATCTAAAGGGGGCTATATACAGAGGTGGACTATATGTGGAGCACTATATACAGGGGTGGACTATATGTGGAGCACTATATACAGGGGTGGGCTATATCTACAGGGGGCTATATACAGGGGTGGGCTATCCGTGGAGCATTATATACAGGGGTGGGTTATATCTACAGGGGTGGGCTATCTATTGAGCACTATATACAGTGGTGGGCTATATCTACAGGGGAGCTATATACAGGGGTGGGCTATCTGTGGAGCACTACATACAGGGGTGGGCTATATCTACAGGGGGCTATATACAGGGTTGGGCTATACGTGGAGCACTATATACAGGGCTGGGCTGTATCTACAGGGGGGCTATATACAGGGGTGGGCTATCTGTAGAGCACTATAGGGGGAGCTATTTGTGGGACACTATATACAGGGGTGGGCTATATGGGGGCACTATCTACAGGGGGCTCTATGGGGGCACTATCTACAGGGGGCTCTATGCACAGTGTGTGTGTGTGGGACACGGTGTATAGTGCTATTATAATTAGAGTTGCAGTGTATGGCGCTATTATACTTAGGGGCGTAGTGTGTGGTATAATGATAACTTTATCTTTATTTATAGGTGCAAACTGCAGAAATGGGCTGTGACCGGGAGAAGTCATCATAGAGGTCTGGACCGGATGGAGAAAAAGAACTAGAATCTGAGACGTCACCGGTGAGTCACTTAATGTAAATATTTATTCTGCCTCTAATCAGTACTGTAGTCACTGTATGATCTACAGCGAGATGATGGGTGGTATGATTATGATATGATTTATTTTTTGTGAAACAGCATCTCCCAGCATAACCTTGTCATTGTTCGGGCCATGCTGAGAGCTGTAGTTTTACGCCGTACATACCTATACAGCAGGGGTTGCACTAAATTGAGCTGTATTTGTGCTGGTGCTGTATATATGTATTAAGCTTGGTTCTGGGGCTGTATTTATGCACTGAGCTTGGTTCTGGTGTTGTGTATAGAACTATATTGCTTGTAATATGTACAAATGTTTTTATGCTCGAGTTACATAAAAAGAAATGTGGAAAAGAAATGACACGTTGTTGATTGGTAGAGAAAACAAACACGGCGAGGGGGAAGGAGATGTCGGGAAAGAGGTTGGGGGGGGGCCTCCAAACTGAATCTTTGCCCTGGATGCTGGAGAACCTAGTTAGCCTCTGGCTAACACTAAGCCCCTTCTTATTAATGGACGCTCTCAATCAGACAGCAGCCATTACTAAAGCCATAATAAAGTATTTAAAAAAACAGACATAAGAAAAAATTTTTTTTATTGAAATCTAAACTCCCCCATGCAACCCTCTTTCACCATTTTTTTTTTTTTTAAAGTATATCATCAAAGTAGTCCAATGAATCTACGACGTAGCCCAAACGGTCCAGCGGAACCTACCCAAAAAAAGTTAGCAGTATAAAAATTTAAAAAACTTACTGTGAAGGATGATTTATTTGCTTATATTCTCTGTATGAAATTACATTGTGAATTATGAAGCAGGATGCCGAATTACTAAGATATGTATTATGTGAAAGTGATGATAATGTTTAAATGATTTCGTTTCGTGCAGCAGCCATCTTGTCTGGAGTTCCCATCTTGGTTCTTTTGTAGTGAATAGGAAAGTCATTGTTCCTTTAATACAAGTAATGTTGATTTCGTATGTTTTATCTTTGACCTTGGTTCCCATGCGAAGATGGACAGGGAGTGAGATGGGAGGATGGCAAGTATGCGTGAGGGAAGGTCTCCCCCATCTCCACGAGAATATTCTGTCCAAGAGAGAGATAAGACACTTGTAAACATAATGTGTGAAGAATTATAATGATGTATCTGGGATGTATCTTATTGTATGCTTTTTACTGAATAACAAATATTGTTACATTGTCTCTGATTGGTTTACCTCAAGCTTACACCCCTTCTGAATTTCAGTTTAACAGTTTGAGTTTGGTAATAAATCCTTCAGAGGAGTATTTTTGAACATATCAGCTGTGTCTGTGTGTTTTCTTCTCCTCTCTCGATATATATCGGTGAAATATCCTAATTAGGATACTGACTAATGGAGTCTGGCCTTGAGAGTCTGTTTGTACTGGTATAAATTTCAGTCTAATATATTTTGAGCGATGGATTTCCACGACATTACATTTGCCACAATAGAAACTAGAGGTAAAAAAAAGTCTAATTCCCAGGTCAGGCTTTCTTGTGCACCGCCATCAAGAAACAATTTTCCTCCTGGCGGATGATCTTTCCGTTGACAGGTAGCAGAGTTCTTCCACAGCCTTGTTAGGCTTCATTACCGCCTTAGTAATGGCAGCTGTCTGATTAAGAGCGTCCATTACTAAGAAAGGGCTTAGTGTTAGCCAGTAATAAGGCTATCACTAACCCCTATTATTACCCCGGTACCCACCGCCACCAGGAGTACCGAGAAGAGCTGGGTACGATCCAGCACCCGACTGTCTGACGTGAAGGGCGGGTACTGGGGTGGCCGCAGGCTGGTAATATCAGGCTCGGAATGGACAAAAGCCGTGGCCCTTCCCACCCTGGTAATGCTAGGCTGCTACTGCTTTATTGTATCTGGCTGGTTATGAAAAATGGAGGGGATCTCACATAATTTTTTTTCTATTATTTGTTTTTTAAAAATGACGTGGGGTTCCCGCTATTTTTCATAACCAGCCAGATACAATAAAGCAGCTGCAGCCTAGCATTACCAGGGTGGGAAGGGCCACGGTTTTTGTCCCTTCCCAGCCTGGTAAAACCAGCCTGTGGCCGCCCTGCTGCCTTACCGTTGCTTCAGATGGTCGGGCACTGGATCGTACTCCCCACGCGGCAGTGAGAACTGGGGTAATAATAGGGGTTAGTGATAGCCTTTTTACTGGCTAACACGAAGCCCCTTCTTAGTAATGGACACTCTCAATCAGACAGCAGCCATTACTAAGGCCATAATAAAGTATTAAAAAAATCACACATAAGAAAAAATTTTTTTTACTGAAATCTAAACTCCCCCATGCAACCCTCTTTCACCATTTTTTTTTTTTAAAGTAGATCATCGAAGTAGTCCAAAGAATCTACGACGTAGTCCAAACGGTCCAGCGGAACCTACCAAAAAAAAGTTAGCAGTATAAAAATGTTAAAAACTTCCATTTGCCACAATAGAAACTAGAGGTCAAGGAAAAATAATTCCCATTCATGTAACTCTGCTTCCTGTCAACTGAAAAGTCATCCGCCAGAGGGAAAAATATTTCCCCATGGCGGAGTACAAAAAAGTCTAATTCCCAGGTCAGGCTTTCTTGTACACCGCCATCAAGAAACAATTTTCCTCCTGGCGGATGATCTTTCTGTTGACAGGTAGCAGAGTTCTTCCACAGCCTTGTTAGGGGGGGGGGCAAACGCGCCAATTGCCCAGTGCCCCCAGAATGGGCCGCTACTCTTGGGCCAGTGCTGTGTGCTTGCCCCGCAGACTAAAATTTTCCAGCCAATCCCTGGCAATTGGCACCCTGCTCCGCCGTTTGCTCTTGTAGGCCACAGCCTGGTTTAGACCTGAGGCCTACCAAGAGATCAGGAGCACGCTGATGACGTCAACAGCCTGGCACGATGACGTCACTGCATCATGCCGTCCATGCCGGGCCACTGAACTCAGTTAAAATTCATAAGTCTATTAGGTAATAAAAAGGGGGCATAAAAAAGTGGCATACAAAAGGGGGCATCCTTATTGTGGGGGCATAAAGCAGGCATTTGAGTGTGGCAGAAAAAGTGGCATTAGTACTGAATGGGGACATAAAAGGCCGCATTACTACTGAGTGGAGACATTATATCTGTGGGGACATAAAGGGGATATTAGTAGAGTGGGAATTCTATTACTGGGTGAGGGCCCTAAAAGTGGCTCTATCACTGAGTAAGGTATAAAGGGGACACTAACACTGTGTAGGGGAACAAAAGTAGCACTTACTGTGTAGGGCCTTTGGGGGAACAAACGGGTGTGTGCACTATTACTGTGTGGGGCACCAGGTATAGTATGTATAGGGAGTTTGTGTAGAGGTAGGGAATAGTTAGGGAGTGCGCGAGAAAAGCAAGGAGCCAAAAGATATCTGTGTCATATTCTGCAGGGCTTAGAAAATCATGTCCGGGAGAAGTTATCATTGTGGTCTTGGCTGGATGAAGAAGAAAAGGTGAAAGTGAGCGACTTCAGTCTGAGAAGACGTCACCTGTGACTCACTCAATATAACTATACTGTAATCACTTATATGGTCTGCAGATTTCCTGTGTATAACTGGCATCTACCTTTATATGGTCACTGTATGGTGGTAATATTGGTCTATATATAGTGTGTTTTATTCACTAACAGTATCGTGGTTTTTTTTTCTGACACTGTGTTGTAGTAATATGTGATCTTGTTTTTTTTCGGTATCAATGTGGGGGTATTATTCAGTCACTATATGGTTATGGTGTGGTGCTATTAATCAGTAACAGTATGGGGGTATTATTCAGTCACTATGTGGTTATGGTGTGGTGGTATTATTCAGTAACAATATGGGGGTATTATTCAGTCACTATATGGTTATGGTGTGGTGCTATTAATCAGTAACGGTATGGGAGTATTATTCAGTCACTATGTGGTTATGGTGTGGTGGTATTATTCAGTAACAATATGGGGGTATTATTCAGTCACTATATGGTTATGGTGTGGTGCTATTAATCAGTAACGGTATGGGGGTATTATTCAGTCACTATGTGGTTATGGTGTGGTGGTATTATTCAGTAACAATATGGGGGTATTATTCAGTCACTATATGGTTATGGTGTGGTGCTATTAATCAGTAACAGTATGGGGGTATTATTCAGTCACTATGTGGTTATGGTGTGGTGGTATTATTCAGTAACAATATGGGGGTATTATTCAGTCACTATATGGTTATGGTGTGGTGCTATTAATCAGTAACGGTATGGGGGTATTATTCAGTCACTATGTGGTTATGGTGTGGCGGTATTATTCAGTAACAATATGGGGGTATTATTCAGTCACTATATGGTTATGGTGTGGTGCTATTAATCAGTAACAGTATGGTGGTATTATTCAGTCACTATGTGGTTATGGTGTGGTGGTATTATTCAGTAACAATATGGGGGTATTATTCAGTCACTATGTGGTTATGGTGTGGTGGTATTATTCAGTAACAATATGGGGGTATTATTCAGTCACTATGTGGTTATGGTGTGGCGGTATTATTCAGTAACAGTATGGGAGTATTATTCAGTCACTATGTGGTAGTAATATGTTCTCATGGAGTGGAGGTATTATTAAGCCACTATGTGGTTATGGTGTGGGGGTATTATTCAGTAACAGTATGGGGTATTATTGGTAATGTTGGTCTTACAATCTATGTAAATTACTGTGGTGTGGGCTGTGGGAAAGTGTGAGTGTGGCAGCAGATGATCAGGCTAAGAGACTGTCCGCAGAGTGGCATGTGATGTACTTTGACATGTAGGTGATACTTACGTGTGGGATGTGGGCCCATAACTTGTGTACAGCCACGGGCCTAAGATCATATTAATCCACCACTGGCATCAAGCCAGCACAAGCAGACCACTACAATACAGCAGGTAGAGCAAAGAAACCAGCCCAGGACGTGCCGCTTCAAAACAGCGCTAAATGTGATCCTTCCTGGACTGGCTTGAATGTGATTGCAGAGAGTGACGCCGCAAATGAGACTGGCTGCCGAGGAAAGATATGGGGCTGTGCAGTGCAGACTGTACTATTTGCACTCTGATAGATTTGGGGGGGGGGGGGGGCGGCTTTTTCTAGTTCGCCTCAGGCAGCAGAGGGGCTAGGTTCACCCCTAGGGGGACCCCACGGCTATTGTTAAATTTAATAAATAAAAAAAAAAAAACAACGCGGGGTCAACCCATTTTCATAACCAGCAAGCAGCAGCAGCCTGGCATTACAAGGGTGGGAAGGTCCACTGTTTTTGGCCCTTCTCAGCCTCATAATACCAGCCAGCGGCCGCCCCAGTGCCCGACCATCGCAACAGGTGGTCGGGTACTGGATTGTACCAAGCTCTTCCCGGCATCCCTGGTGGCGGTGGGTACCGGGGTAATAATGGGTGGTTAGTGCTAGCCTCTGCACCCGCTAACACTAAGCCCCGCCTTAATAATGGACGCTCTGCAGATGCTGCCACAGTGCCCTCTGCAGATGCTGCCACAGTGCCCTCTGCAGATGCTGCCACAGTGCCCTCTGCAGATGCTGCCACAGTGCCCTCTGCAGATGCTGCCATAGTGCCCTCTGCAGATGCTGCCATAGTGCCCTCTGTAGATGCAGCCACAGTGCCCTCTGCAGATGCTGCCACACACACACCCCTTGTAGATAGTGCCAGCCACCCCCCCCCCCCAGTAGATAGCTCTATTGGGGCTCCCTCTAGGAGTGGAATGCCGATGCTTTGGCCGGGGATTCCTTTGCTGGAGGAGCCCCTGACATCACTGTCCATACATATACGGCCAGAGATGTCAGGGGCTACTCCGGAGCTGGAGTCCCGAGCAGAGCGTTAGTAGCGCTCCTACTGGTACTCCAGCTGTGCTCCCGACATCACGGTCCAGCTCTGGGGAAGCCCTAGACATCGCTGTCCATATGTGGACAGCGATGTCAGGGGGTTCCACAGAGTCCCGGAGCAGAGCCTATACTAGTGCTCTGCCCGGGACTGCGCCCTGGGAAAGACCCTGACAACATTGTCCATATATGGACAGTGATGTCAGGGGATTCCACAGAGTCCCGGAGCAGAGCCTATACTAGCGCTCTGCCCGGGACTCCGGCTCTGGGGATGCCTCTGACAACACTGTCCATATATGGACAGCGATGTCAGGGAATTCCACAAAGTCCCGCAGCAGAGCCTATACTAGCGCTCAGCCCGGGACTCCGGCTCTGGGGAAGCCCCTGACAACACTGTCCATATATGGACAGCGATGTCAGGGTATTCCACAGAGTCCTGGAGCAGAGCCTATACTTTGTTGCGAAACCATCACAAGCTCCGTTGAAATGGTCGTGGGAATGGCCTCATTGAAGTTCGTGAGTCCGTGTGACAGCCGTTGTTTTAAGGCCGTCACACGGACTACATATACGCTCGTCTGAATGAGCCCTAAGGGCCTGTTCACATCAGCGGTGGCTTTCCGATCCGGGGTTCTGTCGGGTGAACCCCAAAACGGAAAGTCTAACTGAAACCACAGCTTCCGTATCCGTCACTATTGGTATCAATGGTGACGGAAACATTGCTAATGGTTTCCGTTCATCACCATTCTGGCAGGTTTCCGTTTTTCCGACGGAATCAATAGCGCAGTTGACTCCGCTATTGATTCCGTCATTAAAACGGATACCTGCCGGAGTGGTGACGAACGGAAACCATTAGCAATGTTTCCGTCACCATTGAAGCGGAAGCTGTGGTTTCAGTTTGACTTTCCGTTTAGGGGTTCACCCAACGGAAACCTCCGAAGGAACCCCGGAACGGAAAGCCAACGCTGATGTGAACAGGCTCTTAGACATACTACATCTATGCTTAGGTACAAGTAGTCTATAGAGTAACCCTAACCTGACACCTTCAGATAGCAAGCATTGGAAGCATCCACAACAGATAGCCCTCTGTGTAAACAGATATACATTCAGACAGAATGTACACAAGTTTTTATAATCTATAATAATCCTTCCCGACCTCAGTAATATAGTCCTGCACAGTTTCCAACCAAGCGGCAGCAGCACAAACCGGCTCACGTGTTCTATAGCGTACTGCCCGCCCCCTCTCAGGTATCCTTCCGACTTCCCGTAAATAGTTCCCGACGTGCTGCCTCTGCTTTTATCTACAGGTGCACGTTTAGCTCGGCTCACCCCGGCATTCAGTCACCGGAGACGTGAATTTATTTTACAACTGGTTTGGGTCGTGGACAGCGGAGCGAACATCGCGGACACTGTGCTGGCGGATATAGTAACGTCGCAGGGCTGTATTCCTCCGCGGCCCGTTTTCATCAGACTGTTTTGGTCTTGCTCGCCTGTGGCAACCGTGGAGACTTGAGCCGCTGTGATCTCCTACACCCGGCGCGGCCTCCAGCTCCAGTTCCCGGCGTCTCGTTGCCGCTAGGCCCGCACTCTGACTGCGTCGTTATTTTTAACACTTTTGTGGCTGATTTTTAACGTAGAGGAGAAGCCGCTGTTTTTCTTTTTACCCGGTTCGTCAGCTGCTTTGACTGCCGGTTGTTTATGGGACCGTCATGTCCATGAAGCAGACCGGTAATAACAGGAAGCCCGGCGGGGCCAACGTGCCGGCGCCCGGAGGAGGAGGCAGACAGAACATGGGCAGGTGGGTGATGTCTAGGGGAAGCCATATTATTAAAGGGCGTTGCGGGTGTGGGAGGAGGGGTGACGGAGGGACTAGGCCGCGGGGCTCTCCAGGCCTCACCTTCAGGGCTGCTGCTTGAGTCACGGACAATAGTGTTCTGTCCGGCCCATGGTGGAGGCCTGTATGTGTCGCAGCCTGCCGGACTCCCTGCCGGTTCTACAGGAATCCATGTAATCTGTGGTCACGTATGACCGCAGAGACAGGATGACCGTGTTTTGCTCGCCTGTGTATTGGGATGTAATGGCTGGAGTGACGCATGGCAGGCAGGTGGTGACAGATCTACCTGCTCATGGTGACATTGCCGGGGAGGGAGTATTGACAGATTGTTATATCATGTACGGTATGGATGTACACATAGAGGACGGGAGGAGATCAGGCCCGGCTGGGTCATGTCTAGTCCAGTACATTGGATGATCACAGAGCTCCTGTCATGTGTTCCCATTCCTCCATGTGTTGTGCGAGAGATGCTGATGGCGGAGCAGAGGGGGTTAATCCGCAGTGCTCTCCAATGGCAGACAGGGCGTCTATGCCGGCTGCGCATTCTGTTCTGCTGCTTCCTGAAATCCTCCCCTCTCCCGTGCTATCGCTTGCCCATGCAGCGGTACACGATCATTGCCGAGGTTAGCCACTGATGTGCGGTGCCGGCATGTGGATTACCTCGGCGTGATCGTGTCTCCTTGCCGGATACAGCGGGGGCTCATGACCTCACAGATGACTGAGAAGCCATTCCCTGGAATGCTGACATTCCCCGATCTGCAAGTGTCGCAGCGCTCTCTGCCCTGCACATAGCCATGTATATAGACGAGCGACTGACATGTTTATGACGCTGCTTCATGTCTGTCCCTGCTGTTAGTCACAAGGTATACCGAGTAAGATTCTCTGCAGGAGATGATCAGACACCAGGCATACGGAGCAGCTTTATCCTCCCATTATGTCTCATATGCCAGATGAGGTCTACGTCAAAAGCATGATCTGTAAAATAAAGAAAATAAAAACCGTTACCTCTGAAATAAAGAAAAGCAAAAATCCTCTTCAGCCATTTCTTAGTTATATCTGTTTCTGAGAAATCTAGGTGCCAATATATATACCTGGCATTATGGCTCCCACAGGTGCTGTCTGTCACCCATCTCCTGGCTGGTAAAATTGCTTTGTTATGCAGGATACATACTCAGCCCTGCAAAACCGGGATTAATTGCTGTGCAGGAGTCCAGGAAAGCTGTGTGACATCCCTTGTTAGGCTGCCAATACAACCATCTATCATTTGTGTCCTTCCACCAGAAACTGATAAAGCTATTGAACAGAAGAGGACAACTCAAGGACTAGCATTTACATGTGACTTTGCTTTAGTAGTGGAAATTCGTCGTTTAGTCTTTTTTATTTACTTTCCTTGGTTAATTCACGCAGGTGATTATACATACTGAGCCAAGATGAGTGCGTAATATAGTCTACATTAAACCAGGGCTAGGCAACCTCAGGGAGGTGGAGATCTGCTGTAGTAACTTGGGATGGTCTTGAGATCTACCAAGTTGTGACCGGTCCACATTACTGCTACTTCAGTTTATAACTTGAAATGTTTTGTTTGTTTTTTTTTTTTCAAAAGGATCTCCCACTTTATCTGAAACGTTCTTTCCACAAACTATCTGACTGCCAACGAGATTGTGACCCCAGGACAGTTTCTTAAATTGATACTGGGAAGCCCTCCTCCTGCCTGTTCATAGATTCTGTGGTCCTGGGTGATGCATGCTGACGATAGGGTGGGGGTGGAAGCTGCCCTAGTCTTTTTAGTGCTAGTATCAGTGCGTCAACACAAGTGTACATCACCCGGCTCCCTGGTAACCAGTAAGACTTCGTTCACATCTGCGTTGGGACTCCGTTCACATCTGCGTTGGGACTCCATTCATGGGTTCCGTCAGATCTTTCTGTCAGGGGACCATGAACGGAATCCTAACTGAAACAAGTCAAAATAGCGCAGTCGACAACGGTATTCATTCCGTCAAAACGACGGAACCCTTAAACAACGGTGACAAACGGAAATGTTTGCACCGGATCAGTCACCATTGAAATTCGTTTGTCTCAGGGGAACCCATGAGGAATCCTGACGGAAAGCTCGGACGGAACCCATGAAAGGAGTCCCAACACAGATGTGAACGAAGCCTAAGGCCTCATGCACACGAACGTGCTTTTGCGGCCGCAATTCCCCCGAAAATCCACTGGAGAATTGCGGCCCCATTCATTCCTATAGGGCCATACACACGACCGTGGTTTTCACGGTCCGTTCATGGCCCCGGAGTCCGGACTGCAGAAAGAACGGGCCTTATTACAGTCGTGTTCTGCGGTCCGGGCTCATTGAAAATAATGGTCGCGGCCATGTGCACAGCCCGCGATTTGCAGGCGTCTCGCGGCTGTCACTCCGTGGCTGGCCGGCCGACCGACCCGGAAATCCCGGTCGTACATGGCTACGGTCGTGTGCATGAGGCCTTGCTAGTTATTTTAAATATAAGACTGTTTGCACTTGCGGTATAGCCTTTTGCTAGTAATGGGGTAGAACGTATCTTAAAGAGGCTCTGTCACCACATTATATGTGCCCTATCTTGTACATAATGTGATCAGTGTTTTTTAATTAGAAAAACGATTATTTTCACCAAGTTATGACCTATTTTAGCTTTATGCTAATGACTTTCTTAATAGACAACTGGGCGTCTTTTTACTTTTGACCAATTGGGCGTTGTGAAGTGTATGACGCTGAGTAATCCGCTTCATACACTTCTCTCCATTCATTTACTCTGCACATAGTGATCCGGCGTTGTTCACTATCTGTGTACGTGCGCACACACACGTACGTACGTTACTGAAGTGTCTTCACGGTAAATCGCCATTGCATCCAACCAGGACGTGATGTCTATTCACAATCCCGACACTTTGGTAACGTTTGTGTGGGACTTACAGCACAACAAGCGTAATCTCGCGAGATCTCGCTGTAAATGACAGTACAGCGTGATCTCGATGCACTGTGTGAGTAATAGGCACCATACCTATTTATAGTTGGCTTCTCCCTGATTCCAGCACGGTTTTTTATTTTTGTAGGTGCCACCGTTCCTCCTGCAATCAGCCAGTTCATCTCGTGTGGCTACTGTGCTAATTTATATCTAAATTTACAACCGGGCGGTGCCCAGTCTCAAAGGGGCGTGAACCTGAGCCCCGCGGTTAGGTAAACCAGATTAATTTTTCTGGGGACCTGACTAGTCGTCTTTAATAGCGGGGGTTGTTCTTTTCAGCATCCTCATCGCTTGGTCACAGTGGAGAGATGTTACAAAGAGTGTTTGTGTAATACGGGACAGGTCCTCCAGAACGACTGACAACCCATTGAAATGGGGGTACATAGGGCTCCATTACACCAACAGAGGCCAAGAGTGTGTTTTTGGGTTTAGTTGGGTTGGTGTTCTTAGTATAGTACTTGGGTTAGTATATTTATTTGTTTCCTTTTTTGAAGGATAGATTAGCATAGACTCATTATTCCATCCTGTGGATTCTTGTAGAGGCTCACAGTGAGCCTCATGCTGAGCTAGCACTGTGTGTGAAGCAGCTTCATGCTGATAGGACAGCGTCCGAGGCTGTGAGGTAGCTCCACCTCAGGAGAATCACTGGTGTTGATGCCCTCTTGGCTAGTAAGGGTGTGTTCACATCAGCATTCAGTTTCCAATCATGGGTTAAATCAGACCTTTCTGTCGAAGGAACCCATCAATGGAAAGGCAAACGGAATCCATAGCTTCTGTTTGCATTACCATTGATTTCAATGGTAATGTCTCCGTTCCGTAAAGCTTCCGTTGTTTTGGCTGGCCAATAGCGCAGTCGACAGTGCTATTGTTTCCGCAAAAAAAAAGAAGCCTTACGGAACGGAGACAAACAAACCATTTGCAACTAAAGAATTACCATTGAAAACAATGGTAATACAAACGGAAGCTATGGTTTGCCGTTTGCCTTTCCGTCATTGGGTTCCTCCAATGGAAAGGTCTCACGAGACCGTTCAACAGAAACGAACGCTGATGTGAACACGCCCTAAGCAATTTGTTACCATATTTGGCACAAAAAAAACGGGCCATATCTCAGGAAACGGAGGGCTGTAGAAATGAAACAAAAGCACTGCTGGAGTCTAGGAGACTGCGGTAGTAAGTTGAGACTGCTTGTTCACTTTTTATGACTTAGTGACAGGTCCTCTTTAACATACGTCAGGGGCTTTTCAGCAGCATTTCCTGATGTATATTTTAAATGGATAGCATTATATTCTATACCAGGCGTCAAGCACGCGGGCCGCATGCGGCCCCTGTGGCTGTCATCTGCGGCCCGCGGGACACAGAGCCGCTAGTGTCGGCTCTGCTCCGGGACTCTGTGGAATTCCCTGACGTTGCTGTCCATATATCCTCTAGGTGCTCCTTTGCTTCTGAGGCCGGTGCTTCAGTCCATTACCGCACTAGGGCCACATGTGGGATATTTCTCAAAACTGCAGAATCTGGGCAATAAGTATTGAGTTGCATTTCTTGGGTAAAACATTCTGTTTTACCGAAAAAAATGGAATAAAAAGGATTTTCTGACAATAAAATGAAATATGTAAATTTCACCTCTACTTTGCTTTAAATTCCAGAAAACGGAGACCCCTATTAGACCGTTTCAGTGCCCGGTTTTCCCAAGCATACACCCCCGAGAATTGTATTTCTATTGATGAGTCCTTGGTACATTTTAAAGGGAGGCTTCAATTCCGCCAGTACCTGCCGGGTATGAGGGCAAGGTATGGCGTGAAGATTTATAAGCTGTGCGAGAGTGCATCAGGGTATACCTACAAATTTAGGATCTATGAAGGAAAGGACACGAGTATTCAGCCCCCAGAATGCCCCCCCCCCTTACTAACGCAAAAATTGTGTGAGATTCGGTATACCCACTGCTGGACCAGGGTTACCACCTCTACCTGGATAATTTTTATACCAGCGACCCACTCTTCAACTGCCTCGCTTCCAGAAGTCCTGCGGCATGCGGCACTGCTAGAAGAAATATGAGAGGCCTCCCTAAGACTCTGCTTGGGCAAACAAGAAGGGGTGAGAGCTGGGCACTATCCAGCAGCAATATATTGGGTATCCAGGACAAGAGATGCCACACCAGTACCCATGTACCTGTACGAGGTACCAGTACAGAGACCCCCAAACCAGACTGCATCCTGGACTACAATAGGTACATGGGAGGGGTGGACTTGTCAGATCAAGTCCTAAAGACCTACAGCGCCATGCGATGTGGTATAAGAAGCTGGCCGGGCACATCATACAGATGGCATTGTACAATGCGTACGTGCTACGTAGATGTGCAGGCCAGAGGGGAACTTTCCTGGAATTTCAAGAGGTGGTTATCAAGAAACTAATCTTTAGGGACCAGGAAGGGGGGGGGGGCACCCAGTACTTCTGGAAGCGAGGCCACACGCATCGTACCAGGGCAACACTTTCCAGGAGAAGTTCCACAAACTGGCAAGAAGGGAAAAAGTCAAGAGTTGCAAAGTCTGCTATAAGAGGGGGATAAGGGAGGACACAATATATCAACGTGACACGTGTCCCGAAAAACCAGAGCTCCATATGAAAGTGTTTTAAAATTTATCATACATCCCTTGATTTTTAATTTACCCCATTTTTACTTACCCTGATTCACTCCGCACCGCTTATCCTCATCTTTCCCCTCTGTGCCCTGCCATGTGCCCAGGCAGCAGATAACAGCCATTGTCATACCCGGGAGAACCCACATTACAGTTTATGGGGTGTATATCTCTGGTGGCGCATGCTGGACACAATATATCGGACACTGAAATGGCATATATGTATAGAAAATTGCAAATCTCACTCTGCACCATCTGCTGCGCATTATCTTTTACACAGTACCTGTGGGGTCAAAATGCTCACTAAACCTAGATGAATGCCTTAAAGCGTGTCGTTTTTGAAACGGGGTCACTTCTCAGGGGTTTCAACTGTACTGGTACCTCAGGGGCTTCTGCATACATGACTTAGCACCAGAAAATCCCCAGTAGGCCAAATGGTCCTTTCCTTCTGAGCCCTCCCATGGGCCCAAACAGCAGTTTATCACCACAAATGGGCTTTTGCCGCACTCAGGACAAATTGAGCAACAAAATGGGGTATTTTATTCCTTGTGAAAATAAGAAATTTTGATCAAAAATGACATCTTATTGGAAAAAGTCATTTTTTAAATTTCACAGCCCAATTCAAATACGCGTTGTGACAAAACTGGTAACAAATGAATTCCTTGAGGGGTGCAGTTTCCAAAATGGGGTCACTTTTGAGGTATTCCTACTGTTCTTGCACCTCAACACCTCTTCAAACCTGGCATGCTGCCTAAAATATATTCTAATAAAAAAGAGGCCCCAAAATGCACTAGGTGCTCCATTTCTTCTGAGGCCTGTGTTTTAGTCCACGAGCGCACTAGACACATGTGGGACATTTCTAAAAACTGCAGAATCTGGACAATACATATTTAGTAGTGTTTCTCTGGTAAAACCTTCTGTGTTACAGAAAAAAAATGGAATAATATTGAAATTCAGCAAGAAAAATGAAATTTGCAAATTTCACCTCCACTTTGCTATAATTCCTGTGAGATGCCTAAAGGGTTAAAAAACTTTCTAAATGCGGTTTTGAATACTTTGAGAGGTCTAGTCTTTAAAATTGGGTGTTTTATGGGGGTTTCTAATACATAGGCCCCTAAAAATCACTTCAGAACTGAACAGGTACCTTTAAAAAAAAAAAGGCTTTTAAAATTTTCTTAAATATGAGAAATTGCTGTTTATGGTCTAAGCCTTGTAACGTCCAAGAAAAAAAAAATAATGTTCAAAAAACGATGCCAATCTAAAGTAGACCTATGGGAAATGTGAACTAGTAACTATTTTGGGTGGTATAACCATCTGTTTTACAAGCAACAAGTATATACCCGCAGCACTGAACAGAAAGATATAGGTTGGGTGCAAGCCTCTTAGGTCACAGTCCAATGACCCTTCAATATACGTAAAAGATAAGTGAGGCAGCACTACCAGATTTGTGAAAAAATGTATTCGTTTATTCCACTCGTGTGCGACGTTTCAGCTCCGTGTGAGCCTTTTACAAGCAGATGCATTTAAATTCAGAAAAATGCTATTTTTTTTCTAAAAATTTTGGAATTTTTCACAAATAAACACTGAATATATCGACCAAATTTTACCACTAACATAAAGCCCAATGTCTCACGAGAAAACAATCTCAGAATCGCTTGGATAGGTTTAAGCATTCCGACGTTATTACCACATAAAGTGAAATATGTCAGATTTGAAAAATGGGCTCTGAGCCTTAAAGAGGCTCTGTCACCAGATTTTGCAACCCTTATTTGCTATTGCAGCAGATAGGCGCTGCAATGTAGATTACAGTAACGTTTTTATTTTTAAAAAACGAGCATTTTTGGCCAAGTTATGACCATTTTTTTGTATTTATGCAAATGAGGCTTGCAAAAGTCCAAGTGGGCGTGTATTATGTGCGTACATCGGGGCGTTTTTACTACTTTTACTAGCTGGGCGTTCTGACGAGAAGCATCATCCACTTCTCTTCAGAACGCCCAGCTTCTGGCAGTGCAGACACAGCCGTGTTCTCGAGAGATCACGCTGTGTCGTCACTCACAGGTCCTGCATCGTGTCGGACGAGCGAGGACACATCGGCACCAGAGGCTACAGTTGATTCTGCAGCAGCATCGGCGTTTGCAGGTAAGTCGATGTAGCTACTTACCTGCAAACGCTGATGCTGCTGCAGAATCAACTGTAGCCTCTGGTGCCGATGTAGCCGACACGATGCAGGACCTGGGGCAGGAAGTGAGTGACGTCACAGCGTGATCTCTCGAGAACACGCTGTGTCTGCACTGCCAGAAGCTGGGTGTTCTGAAGAGAAGTGGATGATACTTCTCTTCAGAACGCCCAGCTAGTAAAAGTAGTAAAAACGCCCCGATGTACGCACATAATACACGCCCACTTGGACTTTTGCAAACCTCATTTGCATAAATACAAAAATGGTCATAACTTGACCAAAAATGCTCGTTTTTTAAAAATAAAAACGTTACTGTAATCTACATTGCAGCGCCTATCTGCTGCAATAGCAGATAGGGGTTGCAAAATCTGGTGACAGAGCCTCTTTAAGGCCCAAACTAGGCTGCGTCCTTAAGGGGTTAATGATGCAGAGGGCTAAAAAAGAAATCCAAACTAAGGCCCCATGCACACGAACGTAAAAACGCCTGTAATTACAGGCCCATAGACTTCTATTGGCCACGGGTGCCCGTGCCGTTGAAAAATATAGAACATGTTCTATTTCAGGCCGTAATTACGGCACGGGCAGGCCCATAAAAGTCTATGGGGCTCCCGTAATTACGGATGACTACGTGTGTGCACCCGTAATTACGGGAGCGTTGCTAGGCGACGTCATGGGATAGGCACTGTCCAGGGTGCTGAAAACCCATCGGCAGTAACTTTCAGCACCCTGGACAGTGACTTCCGAACACAATATAGATCAATGTGTAAAAAAAATATAAGTTCATACTTACGCAGAACTCCCTGCTTCTTCCTCCAGTCAGGCCTCCCGCGATGACGTTTCAGCCCATATGACCGCTGCAGCCAATCACAGGCTGCAGCCGTCACATGGACAGCCACGTCATCCAGGGAGGTCGGGCTGGATGTTGAAAGAGGGACGCGTCACCAAGACAACGGCCGGTTAAGTATGAATTTATTTTTCTTTTATTACAGAAAGGGCTGTCCCTTCTCTCTATCCTGCACTGATAGAGAGAAGGGGCTGCCGATTACTGAAGTGCAATTTTGCAGCGAAAATGTGCCCGTAAATACGGGTGGAATACTGGTGACACCGGACCCGTATTTACGGGCACATATAGTTATAGTTAGTACGGCTGAAAAAAGATATATGTCCATTTATGGCACGGGTCCATAAATACTGGTGCAATACGGATCGAACGTTTGACCAAGGACCCGTATTTACGGGAGGGAAAAAATAAGTTTGTGTGCATGACGCCTAAGGCCTCATTCACACGACAGGGTTTCCCGGCCGGGTGCCGGCCGTTCATAAATCGGCCGGCACCCGGCTGCATTAGGGATAATAGACCCCTAATGGGGCTATTCACACGACCGATTTTTGACGGCGGGGAAAACCGGCCGTCAAAAAATAGGACATGCTCTATTTTCGGCCGGGTACCCGGCCGCCCGGCTCCCATAGAAGTCTATGGGGCTGGGTAATACACGGCCATCACCGGAATGTGTCCCGAGTGATGGCCGGGTTTTCCGTCGCTTGCGCTCTATCTTCTCCTCAAAGCGCAGAGTGCATGTGAGGAGGAGGAGGAGTTGATGCCATTCGGACGAATGGCTGTACGCTGTGTGGCAGGGCCGGGGTGTACAGCAGGTGAAGGGAGCACTGCGCTGGCTCCCTTCCCCTGCTTGTTTTAAAAGCGCCCTGGCCCGGCGATACCTTCTATGGCGCCGCTAGCAGCTGCTGCGGCTGCTACTACTGTAGCGATGCCACTATAGCAGAGCAGGGAGGTATCTCCCCGCTCTGCTATGTGCTAGCTGCACTTTAGCTCCTTGAAAGAGCGGAATCCCCGTGTTTTCGGGGATTCCGCTCCTGGACAGATCGCTTGATGTCTCTGTCCATATCTGGGCAGTGACATCAGGGGAAACTCCTGAAGTGGAATCCCCGAACACATGGGGAGTTGCCGCTGATGTCACTGTCCAGATCTGCCTGGCCCGGAACGGATGCAAAACTTTATGCAAACCGGCCGGGCAAAATGGCCGATTTTACCGGCTGACACTGGCTCGGGCGGGACCCTGTCGTGTGAATCCCGCCTAAGTCAGACAAACCCTGTAAAGGCTTGTGTACATAAATGATCACTAAGGAATATTGGGGGAGACTTCTCAATATACTAGTCCTTCTCAATGTATTAGAATATCATCAAACAGTTAATTTTATTTCAGTAATTCAATTAAAGTGAAACTTTCCAGCATTTTCTTTCTTTTAATGTTGATTATGGCCAACGGTTAATGAAAGGCCAAAATTTAGTCTCAGAAAATTAGAATATTATATAAGCCCAATTTCAAAAAAATTCTTTAATACGGAAACGTAGGCCTACCGAAAAGTATGTCCAGTATATGCGCTCAATACTTGGGTGGGGCTCCTTTTCCATGAATTACTCCATCAATGCGGCGTGGCATGGAGGCGATCAGCCTGGGGCACTGTTGAGGTGTTATGGAAGCCCTGGTTGCTTTGATAGCGGCCTTCAGCTTGTCTGCATTGTGGGGTCTGGTCTCATCTTCCTCTTGATAATACCCCTTAGATTCTCTATGGGGTTTAGGTCAGGCGAGTTTGCTGGCCAATCAAGCACAGTGATATTGTGGTAATTATACCAGGTATTGGCAGTGTGGGCAGGTGCCAAGTCCTGCTGGAAAATGAAATACGCATCTCCATAAAGCTTGTCAGCAGAGGGAGGCATGAAGTGCAAGAACATTTCCTGGTAGACTGCTGCGTTGACTCTGGACTTCATAGAACGCAGTGGACCAACACCAGCAGATGACATGGCTCCCCAAACCATCATGGACTGTGGAAACTTCACACTGCACCGCAAGCAACTTGGATTGATGCCTCTCCACTCTTCCTCCAGACTCTGGGACCTTGGTTTCCAAATGAAATGCAAAATGTACTTTCATCTGAAAACAGGACTTTGGACCAGTGAGCAACAGACCAGTTCTTTTTTTTTTTCTTCTTAGCCCAGGTAAGAGGCTTCTGTCGTCTCATGGAATGCGCCAGTTGTAGCCCACATCCTGGATACGTCTGTGTGTGGTGGCTCTGGAAGCACTGACTCCAGCCACAGTCCACACCTTGTGAATCTTCCCCCAGATTCTTGAATGGCCTTTTCTTGACAATTCTTTCAAGGCTGCGGTTATCTTTGTTGCTTGTGCACCTTTTTCTTCTCCACTTTCCATTAATATGCTTGGATACAACATTCTGAACAGACAGCTTCTTTAGCAATGTCCTTTTGCGGCTTACCCTGTGGCAGGTGTCAATCACAGTCTTCTGGACAACTGTCAAGTCAGCAGTCTTCCCCATTATCGTGTAGCCTACTGAACCAGACTGTTGGACCATTTAAAGCCTTAGGAAACCTTTGCAGGTGTTTAGTGTTAAATAGTGTGACACCATGAGTCTACAATCTTCAACTTTTAATATTCTCATTTTCTGAGAGACTCCATTTGAAGTTTTCATTATCTGGTAGCCGTAATCATTAACATTAAACGGAAAAAAAAATATGCTGGAAATAGATCACTGTGTGTAATGAATCTATATAATGAGTTTCACTTTTTGAATTGAATTACTGAAATTAACTTTTTGATGTTCTAATTTATTGAGAAGGACTAGTGTATATGGTACACTATTCTCTCATCTAGTACAGCATGCGCCAGATTCATCAAATGTGTGCACACCCTGTTGATGAAACTGGCATTGACTAAAAGCAATGCTTAGGTTGGACCTGATGCTATGAGGCTGGGTTCACACGACCTATTTTCAGGCGTAAACGAGGCGTATTATGCCTCGATTTACGCCTGAAAATAGGGCTACAATACGTCGGCAAACATCTGCCCATTCATTTGAATGGGTTTGCCGACGTATTTTGCAGGCGACCTGTAATTTACGCGTCGTCGTTTGACAGCTGTAAAACGACGACGCGTAAATTGACTGCCTCGGCAAAGAAGTGCAGGGCACTTCTTTGCAACGTAATTTGAGCCGTTCTTCATTGAACTCAATGAAGAGCAGCTCAAGATTTACGAGCGTCAGACGCCTCGCATAATACGAGGAGGAGCTTAACGGCTGAAACGAGGCAGCTGTTTTCTCCTGAAAACAGTGTCATTTCAGCCGTAAAAGCCTCTCATCGTGTGCACATACCCTAAGAGGGTAATAGTTTCTGCTCAGTGCAACTCCTAACGTTTCCTAAGTTCATATGTGTCAAAGTGGAGCAGGGTCTTCATAAACATGGTGTTTGCACTGAATGCCATATTTTTTCAATGTATTTGTGCCAGAAAGCTGGTGTAGATACATTGATAAATCTGCCATATTGTACTCTATTGAACTCTTTACGAACTGAACAACCTTCCTTCTGTGTCTAATCCCTTAATGACTAGGTCAATTAGAGTTTTCGCTTTCGTTCTTTCCTCCCTTCCGAAAACCTAGTTTTTTATTTTTTGTCGACGTAGCCGTATGAATGCTTGTTTTTTGTGGGACAAGCTGTAGTTTTCTTAAGGCACCATTTATTGTACCGCATAATGTACTGGGAAATTCCCCGTCAATTAAGCTATGTGAGATAATAATTTGCGGGACTAGCTGTAGTTTTTTCCTATACCATTTTGTGGTAGATGCAACTTTTTATTCAGTTTTTTTTTTTGGAGAGCTAAAGTGACCAAAAACAGCAATTTGCGTGTTTTTATATCTTTGACCGTGGCATTTAAGGTGTTAAACTGGCGGAATCAAAGTGATCTTTGATTCCGCCCATTGCTGTGAGGTGTCTGCTATATTACACACCCGCTGAGTATGGAGCTCGCTCAGCCTGTTGGCCCACTCCATAATCTCACTACCCTGAGGCTGGATTCACACAACGTTTGTTTGGGTTTTTTTTGTTTTTTTTTTTTGCATATTTTTCAGCCAAAGTCAGAAGTGGTTGAAATGGGAAATATAAGGGAAGAAATTGGGTTTAATTTACACTTTCGACAGGCAGAAAACATCGTTGTTGGATAGTTTTTTTTATATTTATTTTTACATTTTTTTACCTGGGGAAATTATAGAGACTGTAATAATCACGCCGGTTTCCGTGTCAATGTGAACTGACCCTTATACTTCTCATTCCTCCTGACTCCACTTCTGGCTTTGGCTCAAAATCTGTGACAGATGCGCAATGTGTGAATCCAGCCTGAGGCCTCTTGCACACGCTGTGTAAAAAATCTGCGGAAATTGACCTGCCGCGTGGTTTCTGAATCTGCAGCATGTCAATTTATGTTAAAATGCTGTGGAAACTGCAGTGAAAACACATGTGCAGGAGGCATAAAGGGGCCAGAGAGTATGAACCTTTTTAGAAGTCCACAGCTGTAATACATTGAAGCTTGCAATATAGATAACGTTCACCGTTCTTCTCAGACCTCTGCCGTGTGGTGTAGATGCCAGTTGTGCCACTATTGTGGGAGGTGATTGGAGGCTGCAGTCATGCAGCCTGATTTCAATATGGAGAATACATAATCACGGCAGCACATATACAGAGTTTAACCCCTTCCCGACATTTGACGTATCCATACGTCATAGCCAGGTAGGGGAGGTATGGAACGGGCCCCATACGATGTGGGTGTTGGCTGTATGTTACAGCCGACTTCACAGTAACAAGCGGGATCGCGCTCGAGCGCCATCCCGCTCGTTTAACCCGTTAAATGCCACGGTTAATAGCGACCGCGTCATTTAAATCTTTAGAAAGAGGGCGTCGACCCCCTCTAGCAGCTTAAAGAGGCTCTGTCACCAGATTTTGCAACCCCTATCTGCTATTGCAGCAGATAGGCGCTGCAATGTAGATTACAGTAACGGTTTTATTTTTAAACGAGCATTTTTGGCCAAGTTATGACCATTTTTGTATTTATGCAAATGAGGCTTGCAAAAGTACAACTGGGCGTGTTGAAAAGTAAAAGTACAACTGGGCGTGTATTATGTGCGTACATCGGGGCGTGTTTACTACTTTTACTAGCTGGGCGTTCTGACGAGAAGTATCATCCACTTCTCTTCAGAACGCCCAGCTTCTGGCAGTGCAGACACAGCCGTGTTCTCCAGAGATCACGCTGTGACGTCACTCACAGGTCCTGCATCGTGTCAGACGAGCGAGGACACATCGGCACCAGAGGCTACAGATGATTCTGCAGCAGCATCGGCGTTTGCAGGTAAGTCGATGTAGCTACTTACCTGCAAACGCCGATGCTGCTGCAGAATCATCTGTAGCCTCTGGTGCCGATGTGTCCCCGCTCGTCTGACACGATGCAGGACCTGTGAGTGACGACACAGCGTGATCTCTCGAGAACACGGCTGTGTCTGCACTGCCAGAAGCTGGGCGTTGTGAAGAGAAGTGGATGATACTTCTCGTCAGAACGCCCAGCTAGTAAAAGAAGTAAAAACGCCCCGATGTACGCACATAATACACACCCAGTTGTACTTTTACTTTTAAACACGCCCAGTTGTACTTTTGCAAGCCTCATTTGCATAAATACAAAAATGGTCATAACTTGGCCAAAAATGCTCGTTTTTTTAAAATAAAAACGTTCCTGTAATCTACATTGCAGCGCCTATCTGCTGCAATAGCAGATAGGGGTTGCAAAATCTGGTGACAGAGCCTCTTTAACCCCTTAACGCCGAAGGACGGATATATCCGTCCTCAGCAGCTGCTAGTTCGCGCAGGAGGACTGATATATCCGTCCTGTGATCGCGCGGGTACTGACAGTTTACCCACGCGATCAGCGGCAGGAGCACGGCTGTTATACACAGCCTGGCTCCTGCTGCAACTGCCGGAATCGAAGCACGCGCCGATTCCGGCAGTTTAACCCATTAAATGCCGCTGTCAACAGTGACAGCGGCATTTAATGTGTTTGACAGAGGGGGGAACTCCCTCTGTCTCCCGATCGGCGCCCCCGCAAACAAATCGCGGGTCGCCGTCGGGTTTCCATGACAGCCGGGGGTCTAACAAAGACCCCCAGGTCTGTCTTCAGCATCTGCCTGTTAGGCGATGCCAGAGGCATGACCTAACAGGTTGCCTGTCAGTTTTACACTGACAGGCAATAATGCTTTGGTATACGAAGTATACCAAAGCATTATATATGCGATCGGCACATCGCATAGTGAAGTCCCCTGGTGGGACTAAAAAAAAAAAAGTAAAACCGTTAAATAAAGTTTGTGAAAAAAAAAATAAAAAAAATTACAGTCAAAGTCAAATAAAACTACTTTTTTGCCCCAAAAAGTGGTTTTATTTAATAAAACGGTCAAAACAAATCACACATACACATATATGGTATCCCCGCGATCGTAACAACTTGACCAATAAAATGAACACATTAATTAAACCGCCGGATGAACGGCGTCCAAAGAAAACGCAAAAAACAACGGCAAAATTCTCTCTTTTCTCCCATTCCCCCCATAAAAAATAAAATAAAAGTTCATCTATAAGTCCTATGTACCCCAAAATAGTACTAATGAAAACTACACATTGTCCCGCAAAAATCAATCCCACGTACGGCCACATCGACGGAAAAATAAAAAAATTACGCCTCTTGGAACGCGGCGATGCAAAAACAAGTAATTTTTTTCTAAAAGGGTTTTTATTGTGCAAACGTAGAAAAAACATATAAAACCTTTACATATTTGGTATCCCTGTAATCGTGCCGACCCATAGAATAAAGTTAACATGTTATTTACGCTGCATAGTAAACGGCGTAAATTTATAACGTGAAAATTAATGCTGGAATAGCTGCTTATTTTCAATTCTCTCCTAAAATAAAGTTAATAAAAGTTAATCAATATGTTATAAGCATCTAAAAATGGTACAATTACAAAATACAACTCGTCCCGGAAAAAACAAGCCCTTATACGGCTATGTAGACGGAATAAAAAAAGAGTTACGACTCTTGGAATGCGACCGTGGAAAAACAAAAAATAATCCTTGGTCATTAACGTGCAAAATGGCCCGGTCATTAAGGGGTTAATAGAAGCCGGTCAGAAGACTATCTACTGCAATACATTAGTATTGCAGTATATAGTGCAAGCGATCCAACGATTGCTGGTTGAAGTCCCCTTGGGGGACTAATAAAAAAAAAATATATATAATAATAATTAAAAATTAAATTTTTTTTATGTAAAAAAATTAATAAATGTTTAGTTAAAAAAACAAAAACAAATTTCCCCCTAGAGCATTGTAAAAAAATAAAATAAATATACCTAATCGGTATCGCCGCATCCGTAAAAGTCTGAACTATTACAATATATCATTATTTAACCCGTATGGTGTACGCCGTAAAAAAATAAATTTAAACGCCATATTAAAAACTGCACCCCTCAAAGTATTTAAAACAGCATTCAGAAAGTTTCTTAACGCTTTAGGCGCTTCATAGGAATTAAAGCAAAGTAGAGGGGAAATTGACAAATTTTTATTTTTTTGCTGAAATTCATTTGTAATACATTTTTTTTTTCTGTAACACAGGAGGTTTTACCAGAAAAACGCAACTCAATATTTATTGCCCAGATTCTGCAGTTTTTAGAAATATCCCACATGTGACTCTAGTGCGGTAATGGACTGAAACACCGGCCTCCGAAGCAAAGGAGAACCTAGTGGATTTTGGGGCCTCCTTTTTTTTAGACTCTACTTTAGGCACCATGTCAGGTTTGAAGAGGTCTTGTAGTGCCAAAACAGTGGAAATCCCCCAAAAGTGACACGGTTTTAGAAACTACACACCTCAAGGAGTTTATCTAGGGGTAGGTACAGTTAGCATCTTGACCCCACAGGTCTTTTGCTATATTTATTGGAGTTTGTCTGTGAAAGTGAAAATCTACTTTTTTCCTGAAAAAATATAAAAATAATTTGCAAGGAATAAAGAATAAAAAGCACCCCAAAACTTGTAAAGATACTTCTCCCGATTACGGCAATACCACATATGTGGTACTAAACCGCTATTTAGATCCACGGCAGAGCTCAGAAGGGAAGGAGCGCCATTTGGATTTTGAAGCACAGATTTTGCTGGATTGGTTTTCAGTGCCATGTCACGTTTGCAACGCCCTGGAGGGAGCAAAACAGTGGAAACCCCCCAAAAGTGACCCAATTTTGAAGACTACACCCCTCAAGGAATTTTTCTAGGGGTATAGTTAGCATTTTGACTCCACAGTTTTTTTTGCTGAATTTAGTGGAATTATGAAGTGAAAATGAAAATCTACTTTTTTCTGAATAAGCATAGAAATGTTTAATTTTTACAATGAATAAAGGAGATACACAGCTGACACCTTCAGAATATGGAGTGGGCGCAGCGCATGAGTACGCTCCATATATAACCCCCGGCACCACGACATGCTATTAAGTCGTGGTGCGCGAAGGCGTTAATGCGCAGCGGATGGTTCAAAGTGAAAATTAAAATTCTCCACTGATATGCCATTTTAACCCCTTAATGACCGGGCATGTTTGTACCTTAATTACCAAGCCAGATTTGTCAAATCTGGTATGTCTGACTTTATCAGAGAATAACTCTGTGAAAGTTTTGAATATCCAAGTAATTCTGACATTGTTTTTTCGGCACATGTTGTACTTTATTTTAGTGGTAAAAGTAGACTGATACGATTTGCGGAAATTAATAAAAAAATGGATGAAATTTTGTAAAAATTACCATTTTCCCCTATTTTTAACTGCAATATGTCACATATCTACACAAATACTGTACAATTTTTTTAATTATTTATAATTTAATATATATATCTCTTTACTCTATTTTGGCAGCACTTTTGAAAAAATAAAATAAATTTTCAGCAATTTAGAAGACTTACAAATTGAATAATAATTTTATAAATTTTGAAGTACATTTTGTTTTCCTGCACCAAGCCAGGTTTTCAGAGGCTCATAGGTCTCAGAGTGATGGAAACCCCCACAAATGACCCCATTTAGAAAACTAGACCCCTTAAGGTATTTACCTAAGGGTATAGTAAGTATTTTGACCCCACAGTTCTTTGCTAAATTGAATGCATATCAGGTGAAAAAAAACATAATTTCACTTTTTTCATAAAAGTATTTGTTTGAAGACCGATTTCTTTGTAAAGCGAACATGAAAATGAAGAAACACATCCTAAAATCTATTACCCTCTTTCTCCTGTTTTCAAAAATATCCACATTGTGGCCCTAATGCGCTGCCTGGACACACGGCAGGACCCAAAAGGAAGGGAACACCCGGAGGCTTTCAGGACTCATATTTTGCTTGAAAATGTTTTAGGCCCCACTGTACATTTGGAGAAGCTTTGAGCTGCCAGAACGATAGAAACTCCCCATAAACGACCCCATTTCGAAAACTAGACCCCATAAGGTATTTATCTAGGGGTATAGTTAGCATTTTGACCACACAGGTTTTTCGCTAAATATATTGGAATTAGTCTGTAAAAATTAAAATGTACTTTTTTTCTGAAACAACATAGAAATTTTTATTATTTACAAGGAATAACGAAGAAAATGCACCCCAACATTTGTAAAGCAATGTCTCCCGATTACGACAATACCCCATATGTGGTAATAAACTGCTGTTTGGACCCACAGCAGGGCTCAGAAGGGAAGGAGCGCCATTTGGATTTATGATTTTGCTGGAATGGTTTTCGGTGCAATGTCGCATTTGCAATGCACTGGAGGGACCAAAACAGTGGAAACCCACCAAAAGTGACCCCATTTTGGAAAAACCTTCAAGGAATTTTTCTAGGGGTATAGTGAGCATTTACACCCCACGGGTCTTTTGCAGAGTTTATTGGAATTAGGGCGCGAAAATTAATATCAAAATTTTTTCCACTAAAATGTTGCATTTTCTCATTTTCGCAAGGGATAAAGGAGGAAAAAAACAACCATTTTTTTATAAAGCAATTTCTCCCGAGTACGGAAATACCCCACATGTGGTCAAAAGTTTTTTCATTAGAAATGAATTAACCCTTTTCAGGACTGATCCATTTTTTGCTTTCATATTTTAGATTTTCACTCCCCGCCTTCCAAGAGCCATAACTTTTTTTTATTTTTCCATCAATAGTGTGGTGTGAGAGCTTATTTCTTGCGGGAGGAGCTGCAGTTTTTATTGGTACCATTTTTTTGGTACATAAAAAGTGATTCAAAAGTTATTACATTTTTTTTTTTTTAGAGCGAAGGTGACAAAAAAAAAAAATAGCAATTTTGGCGGTTTCAATTATTAAATTTTTTTAAGGTGTTCACTGCAAATTAAATAATGGTATATTGTAATAGTTCGGACTTTTACGGACGTAGCGATACCAATTTTGTTCATTTTTTTACATTACTTTAGAAGAAAAATGCGAAAAGGTGTTTTGTTTTTTTAACTTTAAAAAAAAAAAAATTCTCACTACTAATAACAATAATTCTTCTACACATTTTATTAATCAATCCCCTTAGGGGACTTGATCCAGCGATCATTGGATCGCTGGTACAATACACTGCAATACTAATGTATTGCAGTATATTGTTATTCTTACAGGCTTCTGTAACAGAGCGATCGCTGTACCTGTCCGTTAGTACCGAGGGGGCCTGCTGTAATACACAGCCGACACCCGCAGCGTATGGAGCGGGCTCAGCACGTGAGCCGGCTCCATACATCAACCGCCGCACTATGGCGGGCAATTAAGTCATAGTGCGCAAAGGGGTTAGTGCACAGCGGATCGTTCAAAGTGAAAATTGCAATTTTTCACTGATACACCATTTTAGTGCATAATATGTTGTGCCCAGTTTGTGCCACAGAAGACAAATACCTCATAAAACGTTAAGCGGGTTCTCTCGGGTATCGCGACGCCACATGTGTGGGCGCAAACTGCTGCTTGGGCACGCTGCAGACCTCAGAAGGGAGGGAGCGCCATTTTGCTTTTGGAGCGCAGATTTTGTTTGGTAGTTTTTCTGTTTTGGGTTTCGCTGGTATTTCAGTTTATAATGTGGGGGCATATGTAGGCTGGGCAGAGTACATCAGGGTATAATAATGGGGTAAATAAATAATAATTCATAGATGTGTGGCCGATGTCGCACTGATAAATGGCGCCCGATCTTATCCGCTTTTGGAACACTGCACATTTTGCATCGCCATATTCTGAGAGCCAGAACTTTTTTTTTTTTTCACAATGGAGCCGTGTGGGGGCTTATTTGTTGCGGGACAATCTGTAGTTTTCATTGGTACCATTTTGGGGTACATGCTTTTATTTATTTTTTTTTTATCACTTTTTATTCAATTTTTTTTTGCATTCCTGAGCAAAAAACAGGAATTCTGACACAGTTTTTTAGGTTTTCTTTTTGCGGCGCTCACCGTACGCTATAGGTGACATTTTTACTTTATTCTGCATGTTTGTACGATTACGGCGATACCAGATGTATATAGGTTTGGTCCTTTTTTTTTTGCGTTTGCGCAATAAAATGACTTACTTATAAAAAAAAAAAAAAAATTCTGTGGCACCATATTCTGAGAGCCGTAATTTTTTAGTCAAAAAAGCTGTGTAAGGGCTTGTTTTTTGCGGGACGGATAGAAGTTTTTATTGGTACTATTTTCGGGTACATGCGACTTTTTGATCACTTTTTATTCTTTATTTAGAGATCGGTGGTGACCAAAAAAATTGTGATTCTGTCGTTTTTTTATTGATTTTTTTTTGGGGTGTTCATCGTGCGGGAAAAATAACATTATAGTTTTATAGTTGGGTTCGTTACGAACGCGGTGATACCAAATATGTGTACTTTTTTAACGTGTTCATTTTTTTTCTATAATAAAAGTCTTATAGGAAAAAAAGCATTTAGTGATTATAGAACTTATAACTTTTATTTTTACACTTTTTTTAAAACATTTTTATTACTTTTTTTACTTTTTTAAATTGTCCCACTAGGTGACATTTAGACTTGCAGCTTTGATCGCTGCTAGAGTACATTACACTACACACGTAGTGTAATGTACTCTAACTGTCATTGTGACGTGACTGTCACACTGACAGGAAGCAGAGGAGGAACGGCCGGAGGCTGTTCCTACGAGGCTTCCGTACATGGCAACCCGGAGGTCATTATCTGACCTCCGATTGCCGTGACAAGCATCGGTAGCTGCTGATGTGCTTCAAACCACTTAAATGCGGCGACGGCAATCCGTCGCCGCACTTAAGGGGTTAACTGCCAAAAGCAGCGGCGATGGTCCGCTGTCCGGCGAGACTAATGTCTCAGCTGTCTAGACACAGAGTGACAGTTTGAAATGCGGACGAAAATGAACGTCATGGTGCGGAACTAGCAGCCGACCATGACGTTCATTTTCGTCCTTGGTCGTTAAGGGGTTAAAGAGGCTCTGTCACCAGATTTTGCAACCCCTATCTGCTATTGCAGCAGATCGGCGCTGCAATGTAGATTACAGTAACGTTTTTATTTTTAAAAAACGAGCTTTTTGGCCAAGTTATGACCATTTTTGTATTTATGCAAATGAGGCTTGCAAAAGTACAACTGGGCGTGTTTAAAAGTAAAAGTCCAACTGGGCGTGTATTATGTGCGTACATCGGGGCGTTTTTACTGCTTTTACTAGCTGGGCGTTAGGAATGGGAGTGTATGATGCTGACGAATCAGCATCATCCACTTCTGTTCGTTAACACCCAGCTTCTGGCAGTGCAGACACAGCGTGTTCTCGAGAGATCACGCTGTGACGTCACTCACTTCCTGCCCCAGGTCCTGCATCGTGTCGGCCACATCGGCACCAGAGGCTACAGTTGATTCTGCAGCAGCATCAGCGTTTGCAGGTAAGTAGCTACATCGACTTACCTGCAAACGCCGATGCTGCTGCAGAATCATCTGTAGCCTCTGGTGCTGATGTGTCCTCGCTCGTCTGACACGATGCAGGACCTGGGGCAGGAAGTGAGTGACGACACAGCGTGATCTCTCGAGAACACGGCTGTGTCTGCACTGCCAGAAGCTGGGCGTTCTGAAGAGAAGTGGATGATAATTCTCGTCAGAACGCCCAACTAGTAAAAGAAGTAAAAACGCCCCGATGTACGCACATAATACACGCCCAGATGTACATACACATAATACACGCCCAGATGTACATACACAATACACGCCCAGATGTACATACACATAATACACTCCCACTTGGACTTTTACTGTAAACACGCCCACTTGGACTTTTGCAAGCCTCATTTGCATAAATACAAAAATGGTCATAACTTGGCCAAAAATGCTCGTTTTAAAAAAATAAAAACGTTACTCTTATCTACATTGCAGCGCCTCTTTAACTGTCTGTATTCCCCACGTAACACCGTGACTTAGTTCTACTGAACTTGCAGTACCATAGATTTCAGTTTCATTCTTTGGATTGGTTGGGGTTCAGAGGTTGGATCGCTACTATTCATAACGTTATGGCGTATCCTAATAATTTTGGCTAAAGCATAGTAAAATGGGAATACTCCTTTAACCCCTTCCTTACATATGACATAACTACCTTCTAGCCGGTAAGGGAGTATGGGGAGGGTATACAGCCGGAGCTTGCCATACCGATCTTGTGTCGGCTGTATGTAACTCCGATCCCGACCGTTTTAACCACTGAGATGCCTCGGTCAATAGTGACAGCGGCATCTAATCCGTTGAAGAATCATAGGGTGCCGATGGTTGTTCTGTGTGCCTAATGAAGGCCCCCAGGTCTGACCTCTTTGTGCTCCTATAGCTGTTAAGGGTATGTGCACACACACTAATTACGTCCGTAATTGACGGACGTATTTCGGCCGCAAGTCCCGGACCGAACACAGTGCAAGGAGCCGGGCTCCTAGCATCATACTTATGTACGATGCTAGGAGTCCCTGCCTCTCCGTGGAACTACTGTCCCGTACTGTAAACATGATTACACTACGGGACAGTTGTCCTGCAGCGAGGCAGGGACTCCTAGCATCGTACATAAGTATGATGACTATTGTCACTAATAGGGCTGTGCTGGGTCTAGTAAGACTCAGCAGAAGCCTGCCACAAACGACATCCCGGCGATCGTGTGCCCAGTGACATGATCACCGGGACCGCCGCTATTCTATTCATATATACAGTGCTTATTGAGCGCTGTGTAGAAGAGATCAGAGAAGATGGAAGCAGCGAAAGCTGCTTCTAGCCTCTCCTCTGGGTCCCCGGCAGTCACTGACTGCCGTAGACCTAACATTCAGCTGCCCGATTTGCTCGGGCAGCAAGCTAAAACCTGCGCCGTAAATAGTATATGGTGTGGGTTTTAAGGACCCTGACCGCTGGCTGTAAATACACAGCCCACGGTTTGGAACAAGTTAAAAACCTTTGTAACGCACAAATAATAGATGTAAGTAAAGAAAGGAAGAAAAAAACATTTTATTTTATTTATTTTTTTACATTTTTTGTTAAACACATTTTTTTCCCCTCTGTAAAATACATTGTATATAAAAATTATATGAATTTTGTATTGCTGTAATCATATCGAGTAAAGTTATCTCATTTTTACCGTGTATTGAGCCCCATAAAAACCAAACCCAAGAAACAAAGGAATCACTATCTTTCCCATTTACGAAGACTGGCATTTTATACTGGAGTTGTTTGCCTCTTAAATCTATTGCATATTTTTGCGGCCATGCACCATCCACCCCCCCCTTCTATATAAAAAAAAAAAAAAGTATATTAGTCTCACTGTTCCGATTCTCCCCTCAGTCCCCTCACCAGTGATTTTAGTGTGACTGCATATCCTCCCCAATGCAGTCACCTCCAGAGTGCACCAGCAATGCGCCCTCTGCTGGAAGATTGTATGTCAGCTGCTGTGTACTTACTCCCCCACTAGAGTGGTCTGTGTTTGTTTTTGCATGGAGAGATTGAGCTGATTGTGGTCAGTGACAGTACACAGCTTAACCCCTTAATCACTTGGCCTGTTTGGACCTTAAAGAGGCTCTGTCACCAGATTTTGCAACCGCTATCTGCTATTGCAGCAGATCGGCGCTGCAATGTAGATTACAGTAACGTTTTTATTTTTAAAAAACGAGCATTTTTGGCCAAGTTATGGCCATTTTTGTATTTATGCAAATGAGGCTTGCAAAAGTCCAACTGGGCGTGTATTATGTGCGTACATCGGGGCGTTTTTACTACTTTTACTAGCTGGGCATTCTGACGAGAAGTATCATCCACTTTTCTCTTCAGAACGCCCAGCTTCTGGCAGTGCAGACACAGCCGTGTTCTCAAGAGATCACGCTGTGACGTCACTCACTTCCTGCCCCAGGTCCTGCATCGTGTCGGCCACATCGGCACCAGAGGCTACAGTTGATTCTGCAGCAGCATCAGCGTTTGCAGGTAAGTCGATGTAGCTACTTACCTGCAAACGCCGATGCTGCTGCAGAATAATCTGTAGCCTCTGGTGCCGATGTGTCCTCGCTCGTCCGACACGATGCAGGACCTGGGGCAGGAAGTGAGTGACGTCACAGCGTGATCTCTCGAGAACACGCTGTCTGCACTGCCAGAAGCTGGGCGTTCTGAAGAGAAGTGGATGATACTTCTCGTCAGAAGGCCCAGCTAGTAAAAGAAGTAAAAACGCCCCAATGTAACACACATAATACACGCCCAGTTGGACTTTTACTTTAAACACGCCCACTTGGACTTTTGCAAGCCTCATTTGCATAAATACAAAAATGGTCATAACTTGGCCAAAAATGCTCGTTTTTTAAAAATAAAAACGTTACTCTTATCTACATTGCAGCGCCGATCTGCTGCAATAGGAGATAGGGGCTGCAAAATCTGGTGACAGAGCCTCTTTAAAGTCAGATATACCAGATTTGACAAATCTGGCTTGGTCATTATCAGAGAATAACTGTGAAAGTTTTGAATATCCGAGTAATTCTGACATTGTTTTTTCGTCACATGTTGTACTTTATTTTAGTGGTAAAAGTAGACTGATACAATTTGCGGAAATTAATAAAAATATAGAAAAATGGAAGAAATGTTCTAAAAAATTAAAATTTTTCCCTTTTTTTAAATACAATATGTCACATGTACACACATACGGTACAATTTTTTTTAAAATTAAATATATATTTCCATCTCGTTACTCTTATTTTGGCAGCACTTTTGAAAAAATAAAATATATTTTCAGCAATTTAGAGGACTTACAAATTGAATAATAATTTTCTAAGTACATTTTGTTTTCCTGCACCAAGCCAGGTTTTCAGAGGCTCATCGGTCTCAGTGATGGAAACCCCCGCAAATGACCCCATTTAGAAAACTAGACCCCTTAAAGGACCAGTGTCATGAGAAAAAAAATTTTTTAGATCAATTTGACTTTAGTGTGTTATTAAACATTTTTTTTATTTATTTGTGTGTTTGTTTTACTTTTTTTTATTTTTTCACTTTTTCTTCCCTATGGGGGCTGCCATTTTTTTTTCCATTTCTGTATGTGTCGATTAACGGCACATACAGACATGGAATACGGCACATACAGTCCCATAGTGAATGCGAACGGGGCCCGTTCTATCCACTATGCTGTACGCCGTCTGTGTGGGAACGGCGCATGCGCCGCTCCCACACAGTCCAAGTTGAACTGTGCGACGTCCGGCGCCATTTTCCTGTAGACCGGAAGTCGCGGCCCGACAGTAAGATTACTACTTCCGATCGCGGCTTCCGGACTTGTGCACTTGGAGCGGAGGGAGCGGCGGCGGCAGGAGCAGGTAAGTTATTTCTATGTATGTTCGTGTTTTAGTGTGTGTTTACTACTGTATGTTAACCTACTACACTGTGTGTTAGCTCAAAAAATGGCGACACACAGTGTAGGAGGTTTGACCGTTCAATCCCCTCGTTTCTCCCGGCACTAGCCAGGATAAAGGAGGGGGGTTCTGAGAGCTCACTAGTTCGAGTGAGTTTTCTCAAATTTTGCAGCATAAAGCAATGTGGTCGCTTTACCACATGCAATGCTGCAATTTTGGGAATTGCTCCATCTAGTGACAAGCGCTGGAAAATATTATAAATTAGAATCTAATTTATAATAATTCCTGACTCGTGAAAAAAATAAAAAAAATTAGAACAATGTCTAATCACCTATACACTAACTGTTTAACTAAAAAAAAAAAAATGTTTTTCTAGCGACACATTACCTTTAAAGGGAATGTGTTGCCATAAAAACATGATTTTTTTTTTTTTAGTTAAACAATTAGTGTGTAGGTGATAAAACATTGTTCTAATTTTTTTTATTTTTTTCTACGAGTCAGGAAATATTATAAATTGGATTCAATTTATAATATTTCCCAGCACTGGTCACTAGATGGAGCAATTCCCAAAATTGCAGCATTGCATGTGGTAAAGCGACCACATTGCTTTATGCTGCAAAATTGGGAAAAAATCCCTCGCTCTAGTGAGCTCTCAGAATCCCCCCCTCCTTTATCCTGGCTAGTGCCGGGAGAAACGAGGGGTTTGAACGGTCTAACCTCCTACACTGTGTGTCGCCATTTTTTCAGCTAACACACAGTGTAGAAGGTTTACATACACTAGTAAAACACACTGAAACACGCACATATAGAAATCACTTACCTGCTCCAGTCGCCGCCGCTCCCTCCGGTCCGTCTGCTGCCGCTGCTCCATGTGCACAAGTCCGGAAGCCGCGACCGGAAGTAGTAATCTTACTGCCCGGCCGCGACTTCCGGTCCACAGGAAAATGGCGCCGGACGGCGCGCATTTCAAATCGGACTGTGTGGGAGCGGCGCATGCACAGTTTCCACACACAAGGCGTACACAAGTGGATGGAACGGGCCCCGTTCGCAGTCCCTATGGGACTGGAGCTGCCGTATTCCATGTCTGTATGTGTCGTTAATCGACACATACAGAAATGGAAAAAAAAATGTCAGCCCCCATAGGGAAGAAAAAGTGTAAGGCCTCATTCACACGGCAGGGTTTCCCGGCCGGGTGCCGGCCGTTCATAAATCGGCCGGCACCCGGCTGCATTAGGAATTATAGACCCCTAATGGAAAAACCGCCCGTCAAAAAATAGGACATGCTCTATCTTCGCCCGGGTGCCCGGCTCCCATAGAAGTCTATGGGGCCGGGTAATACACGGCCATCACCGGGATGTGTCCCGAGTGATGGCCGGGTTTTCCGGAGCCTGCGCTCTATCTCCTCCTCACAGCGCAGAGTGCATGTGAGGAGGAGGAGTTGATGCCATTCTGATGAATGACATCGCTGTACACGGTGTGGCAGGGCCGGGGTGTACAGCAGGTGGAAGGGAGCGCTGCGCTGGCTCCCTTCCCCTGCTTGAAAAGCACCCTGGCCCGGCGACACCTTCGATGGCGCCGCTAGCAGCTGCGGCTGCTACTACTGCAGCGACGCCACTATAGCAGAGCAGGGAGGTATCTTCCCGCTCTGCTATGTGCTAGCCGCACTTTAGCTCCTTGAAGGAGCGGAATCCCCGTGTTTTCGGGGATTCCGCTCCTGGACAGAGCGCTTGATGTCTCTGTCCATATCTGGGCAGTGACATCCGGGGAAACTCCTGAAGCGGAATCCCCGAACACATGGGGATTCCCCTTCAGGAGTTGCCGCTGATGTCACTGTCCGGATCTGCCCGGCCCGGCACGGATGCAAAACTTAATGCAAACCGGCTGGGCAAAATGGCCGATTTTACCGGCCGACGCTCGGGAACGACCCGGTCGTGTGAATCCCGCCTAAAAATAGAAAAAAGTAACACACAAACACACAAATTAATCCAAACGTTTTTAATAAAACCCTAACATAAAACTGATATTAAAAAAAAAAAAATTTAAATCTAGGGGTATAGTAAGTATTTTGACCCCACAGTTTTTTGCTAAATTTAATACATAGCCGGTGAAAAAAAAATAATTTTCACTATCACTTTGAAGACCGATTTCTTTGTAAAGCGACCATGAGAATGAAGAAACGCACCACAAAATTTATCATCCTGTTTTCAAAAATACCCACATTGTGGCCCTAATGCGTTGCCTGGACACACGGCCGGGCCCAAAAGGAAGGGAGCATCCGGAGGCTTTCAGGACTCATATTTTGCTTGAAAATGTTTTAGGCCCCACTGCACATTTGGAGAGGCTTTGAGCTGCCAGAGCGATAGAAACTCCCCATAAATGACCCCTTAAGGTATTTATCTAGGGGTATAGTTAGCATTTTGACCACAGGTTTTTCACAAAATATATTGGAATTAGTCTGTAAAAATTAAAATCTACTTTTTTCTGAAACAACATAGAAATTTTTAATATTTACAAGGAATAACGAAGAAAATGCACCCCAACATTTGTAAAGCAATGTCCGATTACAACAATACCCCATATGTGGTAATAAACTGCTGTTTGGACCCACAGCAGGGCTTCGAAGGGAAGGAGCGCCATTTGGATTTCTGATTTTGCTGGAATGGTTTTCGGTGCAATGTCGAATTTGCAATGCACTGGAGGGACCAAAACAGTGGAAACCGACTAAAAGTGACCCCATTTTGGAAAAACCTTCAAGGAATTTTTCTAGGGGTATAGTGAGCATTTAGAGTTTATTAGAATTAGGATGTGAAAATTAATAAAATTTTTTCCACTGAAATGTTGAATTTTCGCATGGGCTAAAGGAGGAAAAAAACAGCCAATCCGTCGCCGCACTTAAGGGGTTAATTGCCGAAAGCAGCGGCGATGGTCCGCTGACCGGCAAGACTGATGTGTCAGCTGTCTAGGACAGCTGTCAGCGCGGGCTTGTCACTCTGTGTTTACACAGAGTGACAGTTTGAAATACTGACGACAATTAACGTCATGGTGCGCGATCTAGCAGCTGACCATGACGTTGATTTTCGTCATTGGTCGGGAAAGGGTTAATACATTGGGCACTGCGTGTAAACACACGGCTGCCAAATGCATGAAGGGCAGGAAGCAAAACCCAGTAGTCTTGGCTGGTTTTCTAGTTGCCATGATGCCCTGGTTTTGTCTAATCCTGCCTTAAAGAGGCTCTGTCACCAGATTTTGCAACCCCTATCTGCTATTGCAGCAGATAGGCGCTGCAATGTAGATTACAGTAACGGTTTTATTTTTAAAAAACGAGCATTTTTGGCCAAGTTATGACCATTTTCGTATTTATGCAAATGAGGCTTGCAAAAGTACAACTGGGTGTGTTGAAAAGTAAAAGTACAAGTGGGCGTGTATTATGTGCGTACATCGGGGCGTGTTTACTTCTTTTACTAGCTGGGCGTTCTGATGAGAAGTATCATCCACTTCTCTTCAGAACGCCCAGCTTCTGGCAGTGCAGACACACAGCGTGTTCTCCAGAGATCACGCTGTGTCGTCACTCACTTCTTGCCCCAGGTCCTGCATCGTGTCGGACGAGCGAGGACACATCGGCACCAGAGGCTACAGATGATTCTGCAGCAGCATCGGCGTTTGCAGGTAAATCGATGTAGCTACTTACCTGCAAATGCTGATGCTGCTGCAGAATCAACTGTAGCCTCTGGTGCCGATGTGTCCTCGCTCGTCTGACACGATGCAGGACCTGTGAGTGACGTCACAGATCTGCACTGCCAGAAGCTGGGCGTTCTGAAGAGAAGTGGATGATACTTCTCATCAGAACGCCCAGCTAGTAAAAACGCCCCGATGTACGCACATAATACACGCCCAGTTGTACTTTTGCAAGCCTCATTTGCATAAATACGAAAATGGTCATAACTTGGCCAAAAATGCTCGTTTTTTAAAAATAAAAACGTTACTCTTATCTACATTGCAGCACCGATCTGCTGCAATAGCAGATAGGGGTTGCAAAATCTGGTGACAGAGCCTCTTTAACTGATATATTGGGTTTAGATTTAACATTCTGGCAAAAACTTCTAGCAGTTTGCGCATCTTGCTGCTAGTACATGTAACTTCCAAAGTCCATTGAACTTAATATTGGAGCTTCTGTAAAGCAGTACTGTACTCCACATTTCCCAGATGGTCACTGTACATGTAAATGCAAATGTGGATAACGCTATCTATTTGCTGTGGAGTAGCAGTAGCTCATGTGCTATAGAAAATGTTTAGTGGGTCCGGTGACGTTTCTCTTGGCAGCTATGAGGGTTCTTGACACATTTTCTTGAGAATTGTTTTCTACCCCCCATAGTATTGTCATAAGACAGTCTGTTAGCTGACACATTTATAGGGCATTAGATTGTGCATAAACCTGTATATAAAGTTGCTTGGGGTACATTCACATGTGGCAGATTCGTTGCAGGAATTTTTGCAACTAATTCATCTCGTACAACTGAATAGGGTTGTTTGGGCAGCATGTGAACGGATTTGTGCAAACCCCATTCAGATGAAAAGGATAGTCAGATTTCTGCATCAAATCTGCCACGTATGGATATATCCTAATTGCGCCAATTGCCAAATTCTCTAGATCACAAATCCAAGCTGCATATGAGAACTGAAGATTGTTTCATATCGGTTATTCTTTCATATAGTTCTAAATACCAATGGTTTTCTAGAGCTCGTAGCCACCATGGGTCCGAGTGAAGCCTTTATTCATCTAGCTTTACATGTGGTCAGATATCCTGGGAAAAGTTTTCACCAGCCTTGTGTATTTATTTTAACATAACCAAGGAGATTTAAAGAGCATGAGTAACCACTTTAAATGTATCCGGCTGTAACCTCTATTACTGGACTGGGTTCACACTCAGTTTTGGTTATAACCTTCTGTGTCTCTGAACAGTAGTTCATCTACCAAAATAAAAAAACCTATGTTAAAAGCGCACAGTGTGAACCCCTGCCTTTAGGACGTGTTCACATCAGTGTTCGGTTTCCGTTGATGGGTCCCGTCAGACCTTTCAGTCGGTGGAAACCATAGCTTCTGTTTGCATTACCATTGATTTCAGTCTGCAGCACTTTTGCTTCTGTGAATAAAAAAAAACCCCCAGAAACCTAGCGAATAGAGGTAAACTGAGTGCATGTCAAACAAAAGAATTACCGTTGAAGGCAATAGTAATTCTAATGGAAGCGATGCTTTCCGTTTAGACTCCCGTTCATCTCTTCTGCATATGGAAGAGAGCTAAACGGAGCTTAACGGTGGTGTGAAAGGAGCCTAAGGCTACATTCACACGAGCCTGACAGATTTACGCGCGTAAAAAATGTGCGTATATCTGGTCCGTGTGGTATGTGTTTTTTCATGCACCCGCAAAGCACTTTTTTTTTCAATGGAATTGATGCGTAAATCACGCACAGCACATGGATGTGCACCCGTGTACTGTGCGTGGTTTTCATGCACACATGGACTTCAATAGGCGCGTAGATGCGTGAAAACGCACCAATATAGGACCTGCAGTGAGTTTCAAGCAATGGACTCTCGCTGCGTGAAAACTCACGCTAGTGTGAACAGCCCCATTGAAATCAATGAGTCGGTGTGCTGTGCGTTGTTTACACGGACGAGTTTTACACTTGTCTGAATGAGCCCTTAGGAACGAGGGTTTGTTTATTTTTTTTCCCCTCAAAACGTTTACATGTAAATTGACATGACGGTTGATGGTGTGTGCTGTTTATCTATCTGCTGTGTTCAGTAACATTTACAAGACTACGAAGTTTACATTTCAGCCCTAGTGGCAAACAGGACTGGCTTTTTGTGGGGCAATGGTTAGTGGTTTAGTAGAAAAAAAAAATGCACTGCTTGCTGTATTGTTGCTAGTTTTTAATTCACAACCTCCATAATAGACTGTAGCGTGTCTTTATACCTTTATACATCACACTATTCTAAAACTAACGTTCGCTTTTTTAATTTTTTGCAGAGGGAGAAGCAGTGGAAAAGGACCTCCTCAATCTGTAAGTTCTGATAAGACTATTTTTATTCCTACACGATCTGATTTTCAGCTTGTTTTAGATAGTTGTTACAAATACTAGTTTAGTTTCTAACAAGACAAATGATCTGAAGACACTGGATCATTTTTTCAGTATCCACAAACCTTGGGGGAGAATTATTATTACGGTCTTAAATTTACACAGTTTAAAACTATATAAGGCCGACCGATGCGCCAAATTAATCAGTGGTGCACGCTGTGATAGGTTTGGCGCATCTTGCTAGACATGTTAGACAATTTTGTTTTTGTTTCTCTTTTTCCACCTCTTGGTTGGCTTACTATAGACTAATGTTTTGCGTTAAAATTTTGCCGCATTTTAACACTGCTCCAAGCCCCCTTTTCTAGACCCTTTTTCAAAACTATCTAGTGGGGCACAAAAAGTGTCCGTCATAATAAATCTGGCATAAAGCATGTACGCCATTTTTTGGGTGCAAATGGAGTTGGAATTTGGGCACATTAAGCTTAGTAAATCTCCCCCAATATGTTTAACCCCTTCGCGCTCACTGACGTACTATTCCGTCATGCTAACCATAGCGTTCGCGCTCCATTATGGAATAGTACGTCACGGGAGGAACGGCCATTTCGGCCATCTTCCAGATACATACAGGAGCTGTGACAACTGCTGTCTCGTAAGCAGTTGCAGTAGCTCCTATAGCGTGGAACGATCACGGTGTCCCCGCTGATTAACCCCTTTAAAAGCCGCGTTCAGTAGCAATCGCGGCTTCTTAAGGGTTAAACCACCATCGACTGCCCACTACATGATAGCGGGCAGCGATGGTTACTATGGCAACCTGACACCGAACAATGGCGTCCCGCTATGCCATCTACGGAAGCCTAGTGGGTCCTGACAAAGTCAGGACCCACTATGCTTGCTGTCAGTGAGTAGCTGACAGCTCTAATACACTGCACTACGCATTTAGTGCAGTGTATTATAATTGCGATCAGAGCCCCCTGTCCTCAAGTCCCCTAGTGGGACAAAGTAAATAAAAGTTGTATGAAAATGAAAGTAAAAATCCCCCCTTTTCCCTTATCAGTCCTTTTATTATTAATAAAAACAAGTAAAGTAGACATAATTGGTATCGCCGCGTCCGTAACGACCTGAACTACAAATTGATTGTTATTTATCCCGCACGGTGAACGCAATAAAAGAAAATAATAATAAACCATACCAGAATCACAATTGTTTGTTCACTTCGCCTCCCAAAAAATGGAATACAAAGAGATCAAAAAGTCGCATGTATCTAAAAATGGTTCTGATTGAAACTACAGTTCGTTACGCAAAAAAGAAGTCCTGGCACGGCTTTATTGATGGGAAAAATAAAAAAAGTTCTGGTTCTTAGAATAAGGTAACACAAAAAGTGAATGATTTTTTTACAGAAAGTATTTTTATTGTGCAAACGCCATAAGACATAAAAAAACTATAAACATCTGGTATCGCCGTAATCGTATCGCCCCGCAGAATGAAGTGAATGTGTCATTTATGGTGCACGCTGTAAAAAAAAATAGAATAAAAAAAACAATAGTAGAATTGCTGTTTTTTAGTCACCACGCCACTTAAATAGAATAAAAACTGATCAAAAAGCCGCATGCACCCCAAGAAAACTACAATGAATTCCTCAAGGGGTCTAGTTTCCAAAATAGGGTCACTTTTGGGGGGTTTCCACTGTTTTGGCACCACAAGACCTCTTCAAACCGGACATGGTGCCTAATAAAAAGGCGGCCTCAAAATCCTCTAGGTGCTCCATTTCTTCGGAGGCCGGTGCTTCAGTTCATTATCACACTAGGACCACATGTGGGATATTTCTCTAAACTGCAGAATCTGGGCAATAAGTATTGAGTTGCGTTTCTCTGATAAAACCTTCTGTTTTACAGAAAAAATGGAATAAAAAGGTTTTTCGAAAAAAAAAATAATAATTTAAATTTCACCTCTACTTTGCTCTAAATTCCTGTGAAACACCTAAAGGGTTAATAAATTTTCTATATGCTGTTGTGAATACTTTGAGGGGTCTAGTTTCTAATATATAGGCCCCTCCAAAGCAACTTCAGAACTGAACTGGAACCTAAAAAAAATAAATAAATGAGGCAATACTTCGCTTCTTACATTATACTGATAATGAGCCGTGCCCACCCCGAGATGACCCCAGTTTTGACCGTTTGTATAAACGGAGACCCCTATTAGACCATTTCAGTGCCCGATTTTCCCAAGCATACACCCCTGAGAAGTGTATTTCTATTGATGAGTCCTTGGTACATTTTAAAGGGAGGCTTCAATTCCGCGAGTACCTGCCGGGTAAGAGGGCAAGGTATGGCGTGAAGATTTATAAGCTGTGCATCAGGTCATACCTACAAATTTAGGATCTATGAAGGGAAGGACACCAGTATTCAGCCCCCAGAATGCCCCCCCCCCCCACCCCCTTACTGGGAGTTAATGCAAAAATTGTGTGGAATTTGGTGCACCCACTGCTGGACCAGGGTTACCAACTCTACCTGGATAATTTTTATACCAGCGTCCTACTCTTCAACTGCCTCGCTTCCAGAAGTATTGCGGCATGCGGCACTGCTAGAAGAAATCTGAGAGACCTCCCTAATACTCTGCTTGGGCAAACACTCAGAAGGGGTGAGAGCTGGGCACAATCCAGCAGCAACATATTGTCAAGTACAAGCTCAAGAGAGATGTCCTTGTATTGACAACAATACATGGCCACACCAGTACCCATGTACCTGTGCGAGGTACCAGTACAGAGACCCCCAAATCAGACTGCATCCTGGACTACAATAGGTACATGGGAGGGGTGGACTTGATCTGACAAGTCCTGAAGCCCTACAGCGCCATGCGGTGTGGTATAAGAAGCTGGCCGTGCACATCATACAGATGGCATTATACAATGCGTACATGCTACGTAGATGTGCAGGCCAGAGGGGAACTTTCCCGGAATCTCAATAGGTGGTTCTCAAGAAACTAATCTTTAGGGACCAAGAAGGGGGGGCACCCAGTACTTCTGGAAGCGAGGCCACACGCATCGTACCAGGGCAACACTTTCCAGGAGAAGTTCTCCAAACTGGCAAGAAGGGAAAAAGTCAAGAGGTGCAATGTCTGCTATAAGAGGGGGATAAGGGAGGACACAATATATCAATGTACCGCGTGTCCTGAAAAACCAGGGCTCTGTATGAAAGTGTTTTAAAATTTATCATACATCCCTTGATTTTTAATCTACCCCAGTTTTACTTACCCTGATGCACTCTGCACAGCTTATCCCCCTCATCTTTCCCCTCTGGGCCCTGCTGTGTGCCCAGGCAGGTGATAACAGCCACATGTAGGGTATTGCCATACCCGTGAGAACCCACATTACAGTTTATGGGGTGTATGTCTCCGATCAAAATGCTCACTACACCTCTAGATTAATGCCTTAAGGGGTGTCGTTTTTAAAACGGGGTCACTTCTCGGGGGTTTCAACTGTACTGGTACCTCAGGGGCTTCTGCATACATGACTTCGCACCAGAAAATCCTCAGCAGGGCAAATGTGATCCTTTCCTTCTGAGCCCTCCCATGAGCCCAAACGGCAGTTTATCACCACAAATGGGGTATTGCCGCACTCAGGACAAATTGGGCAACAAAATGGTGTATTTTATTCTTTGTGAAAATAAGAAATTTTGAGCCAAAACGACATTTTATTGGAAAAAATTAAATTTTATTTTTTTTTTAAATTCCCAGCCCAGTTCAAATAAATTCTGTGAAAAAACTGTGCGGTCTAAATGGTCACACCACCCATAAATGAATTCCTTGAGGAGTATATTTTCCAAAATGGGGTCACTTCTGGTGGGTTTCCATTGCTTTGATACCTCTTGGGTTCAGCAAATGCGACATGGTACCCGAAAACCAATCCAGCAAAATCTGCACTCCAAAGAACGCACAGCGCAAATGGGGGTATTGCTGCACTCAGGAGAAATTGGGCAACAAAATGGGGTATTTTTGTTCCCTGTGAAAATAAAAAAAATTCTAAATTTCACAGCCCAATTCAAATACGTGCTGTGTAAAACCTGTGGGGTCAAAATGGTAACAACCATAAATGAATTCCTTGAGGGGTGTAGTTTCCAAAATCGGGTCAATTTTGTGGGATTCCTACTTTTGGCACCAACACCTCACCTCTTCAAACCTGGCATGCTGCCTAAAATATTTTCTTATCAAAAAGAAGCCTCAAAATGCACTAGGTGCTTCTTTGCTACTGGGGCTTCTGTTTTAGTCCACGAGCGCAGTAGAGCCACATGTGGGACATTTCTAAAAACTGCAGAATCTGGACAATACATATTTAGTAGTGTTTCTCTGGTACTCTTTTAATAGAAAAATATAAAACATTACAAAATAAACGGTATTTACAAAACAAACACAACAAAACAAAACTTATGTACATTTCTGTACAATTTACACAGCCTGGCCCTTCTTACATAAATCCCCATACATACATAACTATAATCCCATACTCATTCATACACACACCTAAACCCCCCCAACCCCAAGAAAACATAACTATAACACTATATACAACATACTCTTAAAAACCATGTGCCATCCAATGGCCCCCTAAAAAAAAAACACCACATATAAAACAAAACAAAATAAATAATAATCACAATAAAAATATAAACAAAATAATAATAATAATAAACTCTAAAAATAAGTTACCATCCCATGGTGCACTTCAGTGCACCATGTAAATGAAAAGAAAAGAACAAAACATAAAAAAAGAAATTGTTGTTTTGTTTTGTTTTTTTTATGTTTTTTTTAAAAAAAAATATATTTTTTTTTAATATATTTTGTTTTTTTTTCTTTTCCTTTTTATTAACTTATCCACATTCATACCTAACCCTGTACATACTACCTTATCCATCACCACCCATCACCTCCCCCAACCAGCATCACGCCTCATGTCCTTCCATGTCCGCATAGTTCAGATGCTGGCCCCCACCACCCAACACATCACCCAACCAGCCCGATCCCACGTCTCATGTCCTCCTCACGTCCACGTAGTCCAGAATCAGGCTGGGCACACCCCCAGGCCCCCCACCCCACCTATCTACTGCCCATCTTACCTAAACATTCACACAAACCCATGCATAGACCTATACACCATATCGACACATAACTATAACAAAATACCATACTATATACATAAACCCGAAAACTTAAGTTTGGCTGCTTGTAAGCCCTTTTTCTGTCTCCAAAAAAGCTCAAAACAAAAACCTACTTGTGCTTACTCAGCGCATCACCAGAGGAGAGAGAGAGGAAAGCCCCCCTAGAGCACCAGCCCAGAGGCCAAAGCCACCCCCAACCACCACCCCGGTCCCTATCGCTAAACCTATCTTGCTTGCCCTATCTCTATCCCTTATTACTTTATAAACTAGTCTGTCCCTCCTGCTGTCTCTCATTCTGTCCCTATTGCTATTTCCCGGTGTCATGGCCAGGCGTAGACCCCTACCTCCAGTCTAATACCCAGGGGCACCCCCTCCCCTCCCCCTGAAGGTTGGTTCCACCTAGGGCACCCTAAAATTAAAGCCCCTCCAAAGTCGAGAGGCCTTGGATGCACCCAGTTTCTCAACCTCCAGAGACCGGACCTTCACCAGGTCACCCATGATATTCCTACACACCTCGTCCTCCAGGAGGATTTTACACTGAGTCGATACTAAGCACCGTGCGTTCCACGTGAAATACCTGATCACTAAACTAACTAAAAAAGAAGTGCAATGATCCCTTCCACCCAGGTCTCCGAATGCCCCATAGGCCCAACCAGCATAGGAGAGGTTGGTCAGACCGGGCCAACCGATGGAGGCACCCACCCGTTTGTAAACCTCTGCATTGAAGGGACACTGAAGCAAGAAATGGTCCATGCTTTCCAGAGTGTCATCGCACTCCTCCCGAGGACAACCTCTTTCATCGGAGTTTCTGAACTTCAGATTGCCCCTTACATACAGCCTCCCATGGAAGCAGCGCCAAGCCAGATCCCAAAACTTCTGGGGAATCCTCACAGAGTTTAAAAGTTTTAATCCCACCCCGAGGTCGCTACTTGGGCAGTCCCTGAGCGCCAGGGGCTTCTGGAAGCAGGTCAACAAGACCTTTCTGTCAAGAAATTTTCTCGACATGGTCTTGATCTCCCTCGCCTCCAGACCCCACCGACGAACAACCTTCAGAACCGGGGCGGCATAAGCCGGGAGGTGCCCATGGGGTGCACGTAGGTCTTTCGCTTGGCCTCCTGTCTCCCATTCCTGGAAGAAAGGCCGAAACCATCCCCTGCAGGAGGATATCCACAGAGGAGCCCTTTCTCTTTCAAAGAGGTTCGCCAAATAGAAACACCACTGGGTTAACCATACCTAACCCACCTAGTTTCCTCGGTAGGTAAGTAACCTCCCTCTTGATTAGGTTAAGCCTGTTTCCCCATAACAGTTGGAAGAACAGGCTATAGACCCGAGTCCAGAGAGGCTCTGGCAACATGCACACGCTGCCAAGGTAGAGCAGCATGGGCATCAGGTAAGCCTTGGCCAGGTGAACCCTTTCTCTAAGGGACAAAGACCATCCCTTCCATTGGCCAACCTTCTGGGCAGCTATTGATAGCCTACCTTCCCAGTTTTTCTTGGGGTAATCACCCGGGCCAAATTCAATGCCTAAGATTTTAGCAGACCCTTTGGGCTCTGGGAGGGTGTCCGGGAGATCAAAACTAGGATCCCCTCCCCCCAGCCAGAGACTTTCACACTTGTCCCGGTTGATCCTGGACCCAGATGCCCGTGAGTAGCGCTCAACTTCTGACATCACCCACTCTGCCTCCCCTCTCGAGGAGACAAAGATAGTGACGTCATCCGCGTACGCAACCAACCTCTGAGTGGCTTCCGGATCCTCCAAGTCCATCCCCATCCCCGCCAATGGCCCACGATCGAGCCGCCTAAGAAAGGGGTCGATCGCGAAAACATACAGCAAGGGGCTTAAGGGACAACCCTGGCGGACACCAGACCCAACCTCAAAGGGGGTTCCAGTCCAACCGTTCACCAGTGCAAAAGACTCAGCCCCAGCGTATAGGGTCTGGAGCCAATTAACGAACTCACCCGGTAGGCCATACCTCAGAAGGACTGACCATAGGTACTTGTGATTCACCCGGTCAAAAGCTTTGGCCTGATCAAAGGACAGCATGTACCCCTCCCATCGGCCAGAATGTCCCTGCTCCACTGCCTCTCTGACACTGAGGACAGCACTAAAGGTGCTGCGGCCTGGAACAGAGCAATGCTGGGCCGACGAAAGGAGCCGGGGTGCAAACTTCACCAGCCGATTAAACAGTACTTTCGCGAGAACCTTTCTGTCCGTATTGAGGAGCGCTATGGGACGCCAGTTCTCAATACGGGTCGAATCCTTACCCTTTGACAGAATGATCAAGGCCGACTTGCCCATTGACTTTGGCAGAGCGCCCGAGGAGAGGCAGTCATTAAAAACCGCAGTCAAGAGGGGAACTAAGGTTCCCTTAAAAGCCTTATAAAACTCAGATGTTAAGCCATCTGGGCCTGGCGACTTTTTGATGGCCAACCCATCAATCGCCAGCATCACTTCCTCTTCCTTGATCGACTCTGTCAAAACACCAAGCGAGGGGTCTGCTCCTGGCTCAGGGATGGTTTCAGCCAGGAAAGCCGACATTTCGTCTCGGTTTAGATCCTGCTCACCCAAAAGCTGTGAATAAAAGGATCTGATGACCTCCAGGATCCCTGATTTGGATCTCATCAGGGAGCCCGTACTATCTACCAGTCCTGTCACCACCTTACGACTCACTGACATCTTGCAGTTCTTGTAAGGGTCGGGCGAGCGGTACCTCCCGAAATCCCGTTCAAGAACCAAAGACGTGTGCCTATCATATTGCCATCTTTTGAGCAGAGCTTTCACCACGGAGATTTCCTCACGGCTACCTCCGGTTGAGACTAGATGTTCGAGTTTCCTCCTCATGTCTTGATACAGGTGATACCTGCTCATAGACCTGAGGCACGAGATGTGACGGAAAAACTCAGCCACCCGTTCTTTGAACACCTCCCACCACTCAGACTTAGTACCACCTAGATCCAATAAAGGTACCTGGCTCTGAAGAAAATCCTCGAAGGCCTGTCTTATCTCTGCTTCTTCCAGGAGAGTAGAATTCAGCCTCCATATACCTCTTCCCATCTGGAGGGACTCTGCAACATTCAAAGAAAACATAATCATACAGTGATCGGAGAACTCAACCTCAACGACGGACACTGCCGAAGAGATGGCGTCCTCCTTTAAAAAAAACCTGTCTATTCTGGACCTACGACTACCACTATGATAGGTGAACCCCGAGTGGCCTGGGGTATACCGAATGTGGATGTCCTCCAGGCGAGCATCACTAGCTATTCTATTCAACTTGACACTATCATAGGCCAGTACCTTTCTGGAACCTCCTCTATCTTGGGGCCTAACGACAGTGTTAAAGTCCCCTCCAAAAATGACTTGTCGGCCTGTAAAAAGGAAGGGCTTAATCCTCATGAAGAGACTTTTCCGGTCCCACTTTGTCTGGGGACCGTAGATGTTAATGAGTCTTAGTTCTTGTCCCCTCATGAGAACATCTAAGATCAAGCACCGCCCCATTTCTAACTCGATCATCCGCCGGCATGTGACCAGTGCGGTAAAAAGTACCGCCACACCGCTATATGGCTCAGCCGCAAGAGACCAGTAGGAGGGCCCACGTCGCCACTCCCTCCTAGCTTTCACGACCTCTGCCAAAAGTGACAGTCTGGTCTCCTGCAAAAACAAAATGTCAGCTTCAACCCGGCCGAGAAAATCAAAGGCTGCAAATCTAGCCATATTCGACTTAATGCTGGCAACGTTAATCGATGCCAGCGTCAACGGAGTGGGTGCCGCCATCATAAATGATTGAGTTAGACTGTTTTCTTCTTCCCACCCCTTGCTTTCTCCTCTGAGGAGGACCCCTCACCCTCTTTACCTCTTTTTTTTTTTTTGTTGTTGAGGAGTCCATAACCTCCACCACCCCCCTCCCATTCTCATCTCCTGGGTCCGGGCCGACCCCCTCCCCCGGGGACAGTGGCCCCCGCAGAAGAGGAGGCTCAACGACTCCTAGACTCCCTACCGTGCTCTCCCCCCCGGCCTGGGGGTCTGGAATATCCATGAGAACACGGTATCGGTTGGGGGAGCACACCAGGGGGGTGCAGGTTTTGCCTTCCTTGCCGGGGCAGGGCCAGATGTTTTTAGCCCTGTTTTGATGTTACCCGGTGTCCCCTGTTTTGTTTTAGGCTGTGACCTCCCTTCCTCTTCCACACTTTCATAGTGGGAGGACTGGGAGTCCTCAGCCCTCTGCTCTCTGCTCTCTCTCTATCCTCCTTATCTCCTCGTCCAGTACGGCCTCCCCAAGAGCATCAGTATCCTGGGGGGCATGCATGTCCGAGCCAGAGGAGTCCCCAGTTTCCTGGGTCCTCCTCAGCTCTCGTTCCCTTCTGCGTTTTTCCGCCCTTCTCTGACGAGAAGGGGGTCCCCTCCTGGCGTTCGTCCTTTGCTCTTGGGCTCTATCGTCTCTGTCCACCCCCTCGCCCACGGAGACCTCCCTCCTTACATTCTCCGTAGGGTTGGAACAGACATTGACGACTGAGCGCGGACACCGACTGAAAGGGTGACCTAGGTCACCACACAGGTTACACCTAATCTGCTCACACGATGCGGCCAGATGGCCTACCCCCCCCCCCCACAATGAGCGCACTTCTGCACAGTGCAGCTTGCGCTCAAGTGTGAGGGGTCGCCACACCGGTGACACAGCTTCGGCTGCCCCTGGTAGAAGACAAGGATTCGATCTCTTCCCAAGAAAGCAGATGATGGTATGTGGGACACCGTCTGCCCCAGACGCTTACGTTTTACCATAAACGTCCAGGCTCCCGACCAGATGCCAAACTCATCGCAGTTCTTCCGTGGCATCTCTGCTACCTCACCGTATCTTCCCAACCAGGTCATGATGTCCACACAGGAAAGCGACTCGTTACGGGTAAGAACGGTCACTTTCCTGAGACCATTCTGGCGAGAGATTGCTTGCGCAGCAAACCCTCGCCAGCTGGGCTCGCTTTTCACCAGCTCCTAGTTCCCCCAGAAGACCTCAAGGCCCCCCGGCTGAACAAAGCTGATGTCAAACTCAGCCGTACCATGAGGATGTATCAAGGCGTAGATGTCACTCGCCTTGAAGCCCATCTCCAGCAGCAGCTCCACCACCCTCTTACGAGGAGGGCACGCATCATTGCCACGCCACTGGAGACGGACCACATTCCTCCTGGCCACGGCCGGCCCGGTTGTTGGGAGCGACCACTGATCTCCCCGTCTCTCTCGGAAGGCATCCAGACCATACCTATTTATCCAAAAGGATAGGTCCTTCTGCACTCCCCCTACTGTTATCGTCTGCTTCCCCTCCCTTAAGGCTTCTAGGAGGCGCTGTTGCAAACTGCTGTCCCCGGGCCCAGAAGATGAGGATGGGTGGGCCGACGGGCGCTCTGGCAGAAGGAGCAACCGGCCCGCCACTGGTTGACACTCCCCCCACAATATTACAACCCACATTAACATCCATAACATTAATATCCACAACATTACCACCACCAACAATATTACCAACACTACTAACATTACCATCAATATTTACATTTCCACTTACATTCCTCTCCACAACTTTCATACCGGCCAGGCTGGTTACGGAGTTCTTCCTTTTGTCCATAGGCTTTTTATATGTTGTGTTTGTCGTTTTTGGGGTCTCCACATTATCAGGTGCCGCTACTTCTGGGGTGCCGCCGGATATCTCAGGCGGCAATCCCTCAGCACCCTCCGCTTCACCGACCTCCATTTCTGCTGCGCCACCAATGCAATGTTCGGGAGGAGGGGTGCCGTCACCCCCCGTGTCCGCTAAACAACTCCCACCGCCTTGCGGCGATGCAGATGGAGGGGCCGCAGGCACAGCTAGAGCCGCTCCCAGCACCAAACCACACCCCCCCTCCCGTCGGGGGGTGGCCAGCAGTGCCGGAGCCTCTCCTACCGCCACAACTCACTTCCGCAACACTTTTTGGTGCGTCCGCCGGCCGAGTCACATGACCAGCGGACTTCCGGTTTTCCGGCGCCACATCCGGTTTCCGGTTCCCCCCGGTCTCCGGCTTGCGCCAGAGGCCGGCTTCTGAGGTTCCCCATCCGCCGGACACGGGGACACGCCCCCTAGCACCACATGGCCATCGACACCACCTCCTTTACAGGAGACGGCGTCTGGCGCCATCTTGGCCACATTGCTCAAAACCAGCACTATATCTTTCTGCCCACATACCCGCCACGACCCCACTGTAGAGGCCGGAGCTGGGGGATTTGCGGGGTTTGCGTCCCGAACCGAGCTCTCACCCGGTCCGGAACGCAAGGAAGACAGGTAGGAATATTTATAGGATACCCCACCTGTCTTCGCCTTTGTTTTCTTCCGCCTTAACTTCCATAACTTCTTCTTCTGCACTTTGTCCTCCTCTGGTGGCAACTCCGCTCCAAAAGTAAAGTTCTGGAGGGACACTGGGGACTCCTGCAGCCGTATTTGCGTGAGCAACCCCGGGGGGTGCCCACTGCCCGATTCAATGTCTTGCACACCTTGGCTGCAGGAAAGTTCCCCACTTGCCCCTCCGTTACTGCCTTCCCAGGGGTCCTCCGAGCCCGTCTCCTCCCGGGTAGGCGTCCTCTCCACCTCCACGCTTTCCTCCATTTCTGTGGCCTCCACTTTTGCGGCCTCCACTTTTGCGGCCTCCACTGCCTCTGCACTTTTAGCAGCCAATGCTTTTACTCCCCTTTTGCAGGGGGTTTCATTACTTTGCGTGGGGGACGCCATCAGGGAAAACCTTTCATCCTCCAATTTCTCCCCGAAGGCTCCCCCACCGACCACAATCTCCATCTTCCTCTCCTCCACCATATTAATTTCTTCAAGTAGTTCCTTTACCTGTAGATTATACCGGGACCTCTTGGCGCCTGATGTTTTCGCGGCTCGTCCCCTTGCGGCCGCCAGATCTTCCCGCAGCCGCCGCAGGGACTTACCGAGGTCCCGGTATTCTTCCAGCCGGGCAGCTAGGCGGGAGCTGAAGGTCTCCACAGACTCTCCCGACCGCAGTAGCCCCCACTCCTCGACCGTACTCTGGTCCCTGGGTCGGGTGACTTGCCTTGCTGGGCCTTCTGGTCCTCCACCTGGGTGATCCTCCAGGTCTCTCCTCCTGGCTCCTTCCAGAGCCCCAGCATCAGGGGGGGCCGCACAGATCTTTCCACGGGATGACCTTCTCACCCCTGATGCTGGCTGCACGTTCCCAGCAGGTTGGGAAGACCCTCTACCCCCCGCCTGCATGCTCCAGGGGGTAGAGGTCTGAGGCTCCATGTATGAATGGAGCCTCCTTCAGGGAAGCTTCCTTAGCCCAGGCAGGTGATAGAAACCTGGGCTGGTGAAAGAAAGGAAACTCCCTGGATTCCGGGTGTGGTCCACTCAACTCAGACACAGCACACACACAGCAGCTCTCACTCACACAACCTCCCTCCTTGCTAGTCACTGCTGGTGTGGCGTTTCTCTGGTAAAACCTTCTGTGTTACAGAAAAAAATGGAATAAAATTTGAAATTCATCAAGAAAAATTAAATTTGCAAATTTCACCTCCACTTTGCTTTAATTCCTGTGAAATGCATAAAGAGTTAAAAAAAAACTTTCTAAATGCTGTTTTGAATACTTTGAGGGGTCTAGTTTTTAAAATGGGGTGTTTTATGGGGGTTTCTAATACATAGGCCCCTCAAAGCCACTTCAGAACTGAACAGGTACCTTTAAAAAAAAAAAAAGAGCTTTTGAGATTTTGTTAAAAATAGAAATTGCGGTTTATGTTCTAAGCCTTGAAACGTCCAAGAAAAATAATTGTGATAAAAAAACGATGCCAATCTAAAGTACGTATGGGAAATGTGAACTAGTAACTATTTTGGGTGGTATAACAATCTGTTTTACAAGCAGATGCATTTAAATTCAGAATAATGCTATTTTCTAAATTTTCTCTACATTTTGACATTTTTCACAAATAAACACTGAATATATCGACCAAATTTTACCACTAACATAAAGCCCAATGTCTCACGAGAAAACAGTCTCCGAATCGCTTGGATAGGTTTAAGCATTACAAAGTTATTACCACATAAAGTGAAAAATGTCCGATTTGAAAAATCGGCTCTGAGCCTTAAGCCCAAACTAGGCTGTGTCCTTAAGGGGTTAAAGGGAACCGGTCACCAGCATTTCACCTATTGAACTTTACTTATCCCTCACTGGCCGCTGCTATACAAAGTTAATTGCCGTTATCCCCTCTCCTAAACTCCTCCTCCGACTGTAAATAACTGTCTGCAAACATTTTGCGCCTTTTATCATAATAATCCGGTGTCCCTTTGTGCGCACACACCAGAATAGGACATCAATGCAAAAGCGCGGGATTTTGTGTGCTGGGGGAGGGTGAGGAGCTGTCAATCAAAAGTAAGGAGGCGGGGTAAACTCGGAAAGACTTGAGGAATGAAGATCTGACTCATGTTCATTAGCATACGTTGTGGAAACACTAAAAAACTGAATACTAAAGCTATAGAGCCGACTAAGAAGACAATTATAGGTTATATAGAAATGATTTTTCACCCCCTACCACCAGGTAGTGCTGGCTTAATAGGTGAAATGCTGGTGACGGGTTCCCTTTAATTAGCTACACAGTTAGATATTATAGCGCTGGTCTCCTCATTACAACCCATATCTCTCGTTCTGAAACCCTCTCCCATTAATTTCTCTTGCAGCGACCTCCTTTTTGGTTTTGTAAAGTAGCAGTTGTCTTTTAGGCATCCATAGTACAGGGTGGGCCATTTATATGGATACACCTAAATAAAATGGGAATGGTTGGTGATATTAACTTCCTTTTTGTGGCACATTAGTATATGGGAGGGGGGAAACTTTTCAAGCTGGGTGTTGACCATGGCGGCCATTTTGAAGTCGGCCATTTTGTATCCAACTTTAGTTTTTTCAATGGGAAGAGCGTCATGTGACACATCAAACTTATCAAGAATTTCACAAGAAAAACAATGGTGTGCTTGGTTTTAACGTTACTTTATTCTTTCATGAGTTATTTACAAGATTCCGACCACTTATAAAATGTGTTCAAAGTGCTGCCCATTGTGTTGGATTGTCAATGCAACCCTCTTCTCCCACTCTTCACCCACTGATAGCAACACCGCAGAAGAAATGCCTCCCGATCTGACCCCCTTAGACTTTTATCTTTTGGGGTCATCTGAAGGCAATTGTCTATGCTGTGAAGATACGAGATGTGCAGCAACTGAAACTACGGATACTGGAAGCCTGTGCTAGCATTTCTTCTGCGGTGTTGCTATCAGTGTGTGAAGAGTGGGAGAAGAGTGCAAAAAAAAAAAGCCCTCATACAACCGCATCGGCGAAAAAATAAAAACGTTACGGCTCTTCAAATCTGGAGACACAAAAACAAATAATTTTGAAAAAAAAGCGTTTTTACTGTGTAAGGCCTCATTTACACGACTGTAATATACGCGCGTGCGACGCGCGTGCTTTGCACGCATGTCGTACGCACCTATATTAGTCAATGGGGCAGTTTAGACGATGCGTGAATTGCGCTCAGCGCGTGTGCGCAGAAAAAAACTCACGACATGTTCTATAATCGTGCGTTTTTCGCGCACTCACGCACCCATTGAAGTCAATGGGTGCGTGAAAACCACGCATGCCGCACGGAAGCACTTCCGTGCGAACTGCGTGATTCGCGCAAGAGCTGTCAAACTCCTGAATGTAAACAGAAAAGCACCACGTGCTTTTCTGTTTACAAACATCCAAACGGAGTGTCAAATTCGAGATGAGCGCACCGAACTTCACCGGGTTCGGCCAAACTCGTTTTGACCGAAACCGGTAAAAAATGTTCGGGTACGCGACGTCAGGAGACAGTCACTGTCCACGGTGCTGAAAGCGTTAAACTGGTTCAGCACCATGGACAGTGACTTCCGCTCCGAAAATCCATGAACCTGTAAAAAAAAAAAGACGTTCTGACTTACCGATAACTCCGGTCCGACCTCCCGGGATGACAGTTCAGTCCAAGTGACAGCTGCAGCCAATCACAGGCCAATCACAGGCCAAGCACAGGCTGCAGCCAATCACAGGCTGCAGCGGTCTCATGGACTGCGGCGTCATCCTGGGAGGTGGGGCCGGATGACAAGAGTGGGACGCGTCACCAAGGCAACGGCCCGGAGCCCGGACTGGGGGAAGCAGGAAGTTCTTGGTAAGTATGAAAGTCTTTTTTTATTCACAGGTTGGTGTATATTGTGTTCGGCATTCACTGTCGAGGGTGCTGAAAGAGTTACTGCCGATCAGTTAGCTCTTTCAGCACCTTGGACAGTGACGGGCGTCGACTAGCCTCATCTCTATGATGGCGGCTGCGCGAAAATCACGCAGCCGCGCATCATACACGGATGACACACGGAGCTGTCAAATGCCTTTTGCGCGCGCAAAACGCAGCGTTTTTTGCGCGCGCAAAACGCACACGCTCGTGTAAATCAGGCCTAAAAGTAGTAAAACATACAAAAACTATACAAATTTGGTATCACTGCAATCGCAACAACCCGCTGAATAAAGTTATTGTGTTATTTATACCACATGGTAAACGGCGTAGACTTAAGACGTGAAAAAGCGTGGCAAAATTTCTGGTTTTTTTTCTACCCCCCCCCCCAAATAAAAGTTAATCAATAAATAATATGTCCCCCAAAATGGTGCTATTAAAAAAATACAACTTGTCCCGCAAAAAACAAGACCTTATACAGCTATGTCAACGCAAAAAAAAAAAAGGTTATAGCTCTTGGAATGCGACGATGGAAAAACGTAAAAAATGGCTTGGTCATAAAGGTTTAAAATAGGCTGGCCATTAAGGGGTTAAACATACTTCTAGGAACATGGTAAAGAAAATAATGTTGTAGCAAATAATTTGTCCCTTTCTGAAAGGTGTCAAACTAATTCCGTAATAAATCACCTTCTATCCAACTTTTTTTGTTTTTATGTAATAAGTTTGAGACAGGTTTTTCCCAGTACTATTCGAGATCTATTTTTCTGAAAAGTAAACTCCTCTGTGTATATAAACAGCATTTTTGACAGTACTGCCCCTTATATATGCTGTGGTTTTTAAACCCTATATAAATAATATTCTATAAAGGGTCTCTTTGTCATTTGAATAAGCAGCAGCTAAGGAATCTTATCTGAACACACAGCCTGTATTGTAGCTGCTAAAAGTGAGGAATGTGCATGGATCCAAAGCTGCTGTTAATGTCTTAGTGACATTTGGTTACATTTTGATGCAAAGAAATCATTATTACTGATAGGGGTCACTAAATTGAATTTTCTTTGTTTATCCCAAGAGTGGACTTTCTGTATTATTGGTCTTATGTAGTTGATTTAACTTGTTCATGAATTAATAATTAAAGGGGTTATCCAAGAGTTAAAGCTTTTGCAGGAGGGCAGGGGAGGGTATAAAATAAGGAACGGGTACTTACCCCCCCCCCCCCAGCAATTCAGCAATGACACCCCCGTTCACCACCGCTCTGGTCCTGAAAGCTCCAGGTGTGGTCATGCGCCGTTCATCGGTCTTGTGGTGCTGCAGCCAATGCTTCCAAGAACCGCATGTGATTGCTGAGGCCAGCAATTGGCAGCACGTGACCAATGGTGGAGCTTTCAGGACCAAAAGAGGGAGGCACAGGGGTCTATCAGTGCTGATGTAGGGGACTGTTGAATTTGTGGGTACCTTATTAAGTTTATAATTTTATGCCCTTCCCTGCTCTTCTTTAAAATGTTAAAACTCCCAGAGAGCCCATTCAGTCGTTTTAATATTGAAAATTTTCACTCCGGTAAACATTCTACCCTTTAGGGGAAGTTCACACAAGGTTCTGTGGCGCTGATTTTTACGTGGAAACCACGTCGGAATCCGTGCCAAGAAATGCCCTAAAGCACACACCCCCCCCCCCCCATTGATTTCAAAGCGTGAAAACTGCAATTAATCTGCTACAGAATTGACGTGCTGCTGATTACAAAATCCACACTGTGATGTCATTTCCGCACAGATTTTTTTTTTCTGCTGCATGTGAATGGGGTTTTTAAAATTGTAATTTTAAAAACAAAACCTTTTACTGTATTAGGCCAGGTTCACATCTGCGTACGGTGTTTCCGTTGCCTTGTTCCATCACAGGAGCAGAACGGAAAAAATTGAATCTCTGAATCCATTGCGTAATGGAAAACAACGGCGTCTGATGGAATACATTGACTTTAATGGGTCTCGTTGGGTCTCTGTCATTTTGCCAGACCTAATAGCATGCTGTACTATTTTGTCAGGCAAAAACAATGGATTCTGTGACGGAGGCCCCTAACTGAAGCCTCCATCTCAGGTGTGAACGGGCCTGTAGGGTTACATCAGCCGGCAAGGAGAAGTATGAAGCGGGCACACGGGCTAAGCCCGCACTGTACTAAGTGGGTGTCAGTGGATGTTCCAGCCGACACTCCCAAACAATGGGCTGAATCGGAGAAAAAACTTGTATAACCCTTTAGATGCCACGGTCAATAGCACATTTTACCTTTTTCCCCCCAATAATGAAAATAAACATATTTGGTATCGCCGCCTCCATAAGGGTCCGAACTTCTATAATATGTCATTTAACCCCCACAATGAACACCGTAAAAAAATATGTTTCAAAATGCCAGAATTTCTGTATTTTTATTTGTTTGGTCACCTAGTCTCACAAAATGATATAAAAAGTGATCATAAAGTCTTATGTACCCCAAAGTCTATTGTATCAATAAAAACTGCTCAATCCGCAAAAAAACAAGCCCTATCACTGCTCAATCGACGGATAAAAAAAGTTATGGCTGTCAGAATATGGCGACACAAAACAATTTTTCTTTACTTTTTAACAACTAGCTTTTTCTTTGTATATGTAGTAAAACATAAAAATAACTTGAAATTTTATATCCCAGTAATCGTATTGACCCACATAACGTTAACATGTCGTTTTTACTGCACTATAAAAGCTGTAAAATTCAAACCCCAAAAAAAACCATCGAGGCATCAGGTGTTTTTTTTCATTCCACCACGCAATTTATTTTTCCCAGTCTCTTAGTACGTTAAATGATGCTGTGAAAAACTAGCCCTCCTAAGGGTATATCGACTGAAAAAGAAAAATTATGGCTTTTGAAAGGTGGGGAGGAAAAAGTCAAAATTTAAAACCGAAAAGTGGCAAGGTGGTTAAAGAGGTGCTTTCACCTCTCCTGGCAGGTCTGTTTTAGTAGATACTTGTGTTCCCTATTTAATAACCATTCTAGAGCATCTTTTATTCGAACTCTCTTGTGGCATTCCTCTGTTATTCCTCTTACATATGTATTAATAAAGGGATAACTGGGTGTTACCAGTCCATTTCATCCCGTTACCATATTTAAAGGGGCGTGTCCCTAAACAGTCTTGGGCCCCATGCACACGACCATATTTTTGTCCACCCGTAAATACTGGCGTGAATACGGGTCCTTGGTCACACGTATTGCACCAGTATTTACGGACCCGTGCCCGTATTTACGGGCACGTTTTTGCTGCAAAATTACACTGCAGTAATCGGCAGCCCTCCTCTCTATCAGTGCAGGTTAGAGAGAAGGGACAGCCTTTTCCGTAGTAAAAGTAAAAGAAAATTCATACTTACCCGGCCGTTGTCTTGGTGATGCGTCCCTCTCTTGACATCCAGTCCGACCTCCCTAGATGACGCACAGTCCATGTGACCGCTGCAGCCTGTAATTGGCTGCAACGGTCACGTGGGCTGTAACGTCATCCCAGGAGGCCGGACTGGAGGAAGAAGCAGAGTTCTGGGTAAGTATGAACGTTTTTTGTTTTTGTTTTTTACAGCTTTAGCTATATTGTGATCGGCAGTTACTGTCCCTGGTGCTGAAAGTTATCGTTTAACTCTTTCAGCACCCTGGACAGTGACTATACACTGACGTCGCCTAGCAACGCTCCCGTAATTACGGGTGCACACACGTAGTCACCTGTAACTACGGGAGCCCCATAGACTTCTATGGGCCTGCCCGTGCCGTAATTACGGCCTGAAATAGGACATTTTCTATATTTTTCAACGGCACGGGCACCTTCCCATAAGCATACGGGGAGGTACCCGTGGCCAATAGAAGTCTATGGGCCCGTGATTACGGGCGTTTTTACGTTCGTGTGCATGTGGCCTTACTCTGTCAGCACTGATTAGACCATGTCAGTCTGTAGGGACACGCTCCCAACTGGTTAACACCCAGTGGTCAATTTATACATAAATTTGTAGGAGCAATAACAAAGGAACAGCACAAAATTGAGTTCTAAGAAAAGATGCTCCAGAATTATTAAAGGGGTTTCCCGCAGACAGAAAATGTTCCTAATTGGTTAGAATATGTAAAATAGAGACACTTACTAATATATGGTCCCGAAAGTGGAGCTTCTTCTCTAGCTGTGACGTACCAACACAGCTTCAGGATGCAGGGAGCTTCCCCCCTCCCCTCTGTCGGTAACTTGATGACGGGGCTGGCTATCTGACTCGGCGCATTAGATAAAGGCCTGTTCACATCAGCGTCTGGCTTCCGTTCATGGGTTCCATTCGACCTTTCTGTCGGAGGAACCGATGAACGGAAAGCCAAACGGAAACCATAGCTGTTTACACAGGGAGATGTGCTGCCGACAAGGATAATATTTAGTGCTGCGTAAAAGATGCGATCAGCTGATGAACGAGTTTAGCATGAAGTGCTCTAAAATTTCCTGGTAGGCGGCTGCGTTGACTCTGGACTTGATATAACACAGTGGACCAACACCAGCAGATGACATGGCCCCCAAACCATCACGGATTGTGGAAACTCCACACTGGACCGCAAGCAACTTGGATTGACGCCTCTCCACTCTTCAACCAGACTCTGGGACCTTGATTTCCAAATGAAATTCAACATTTACTTTCATCTGAAAACAGAACTTTGGACACTGAGAAACAGTATACGTCCACTGTGTTATATCAAGTCCAGAGTCAGCGCAGCCGTCTACCAGGAAATTTTCGAGCACTTCATGCGTCTCTGCTGACAAGCTTTATGGAGATGCTGATTTCATATTCCAGCAGGACTTGGCACCTGCCCACACTGCCAATAGTACCAATACCTGGTGTAATAACCACAATATCACTGTGCTTGATCGGCCAGCAAACTCGCCTGACCTAAACCCCATAGAGAAACTATGGGGAATTGTAAAGAGGAAGATGAGACACCAGACCCCATAATGCAGACAAGCTGAAGGCCGCTATCAAAGCAACCTGGGCTTCCATAACACCTCAGCAGTGCCACAGGCTGATCGCCTCCATGTCACACCGTATTGATGCAGTAATTCATGCAAAAGGTTCCCCGACCAAGTATTGAGGGCATATACTGGACATACTTTTCAGTAGGCCAACGTTTTGGCGTTAAAAATAATTTTTGAAATTGGGCTTCTATAATAATCTAATTATCTGACACACTAAATTTTGGGTTTTCATTAACAGCTGTAATCATCAACGTGAAAATAAAAAAAATGCTGGAAATAGATCTCTCTGTGTGTAATGAATCTATATAATATAAGTTTCACTTTGTAAATTGAATTACTGAAATTAACTTTTCGATATTCTAATTCATTGAGAAGGACTAGTATATGTTACTGGAAGAAATAGTTCCCATTCCTGTTTAACCCCTTCCCAACATTTGACGTATGGGTACGCCATTGAAAACCAGTGCTTCCCGCATTTTGCCGTATCCATACGCCAAATGCATGGCACCGGCTCAGAAGCACCGGATGTCAGCGGTATCTTACTGCTATTACGGAAGTCGATTTAGGCCCCGACGGGAGGCGAAGCCTTATCCGCTTGCTGTCCGGGAATAACTGACGTAGGTAGTGCAATGTATTAGAAAAAAAATAAAAAATCAGACAGTTGGACCTTCAAGTCCCCTAGTGGAAAAAGTGTGAAAAAGTGAAAGTTTGAAAACATAATTAAAGTTTCAAGTAATAAAATAAAACAAAATCACCCTGTTCCCTAATAAAGTCCTTTTATTATTGGGAAAAAATTATAAACCATACGTATTTGGTATCGCCACAACTGTAACGGCCTGAGCTAAAAAAAATTATATTTACTGCACGCGGTGAACAGCGTAAAAAATAAACGTAAAAAACTATACCAGAATTTCTGTTTTTTGGTCACTTTGCCCCACAAATATTGGAATAAAAAGTGATCAAAAAGTCACACGTATCCAAAAATGGTACCTATATAAACTATAGCTCGTCTCGCAAAAAAACAAGCCCTCATACAGCTCAGTCGAAAGTTAAGTTATGGTTCTTACAATTTGGCGACAGAAAAAATACATTCTTTTTACAAAAGTAATTTTATTGTGCAAAACGTTGTAAAACATAGTTCTATAAATTAGGTATCGCTGGAATCGTACTGACCCGCAGAATAAAGTTAACATGTAATTTATAATGCGTGGTGAACGCTGTATATATATAAAAAAAAACTAAACTATGCCGGAATTGCAGTTTTTTTTTTGGGTTACCTGGCCTCCCAAAAAATGGGATAAAAAGTCGCATGTACCCCCAAAATGGTACCAATAATAACTACAGCTCATCCAGCATAAAAACAGCCCTCACCACTACGTCTATGAAAAAAAAAATTTAGTTAAGGCTCCAATAAGTCAGGAAATTAAAAATATTCAGTTGTGCCGGCCCGAGGGGAACATTTCTTCTGTTTCAAGAGGCGATTTATCAAAGCCCTAAAAAGGGAACCAGGAAGGGGAGGACCCAAACATATCTGCTGGAAGCGAGGGCGCCCGTATTCTACCAGGACAACACTTCCCAGCAAAATTACCCAAATTGCAAAGGTGCGGAGTGTGGACCAAAAGGGGGATAAGAAAGGACCTCATTTATCAGTGCGACACCGGCCTGCGCAGAAATGATTGCTTCACAGCGTAACACACATCTATGTATCATTTTATTGTGTTTTTTACCCCATTATTATACCACCTGCCTATGCCCCTGATATACTCTGCCCAGCTTGCATATTCCCCACATTATAAACGGAAACACCAGCAATACTCAAACAAATCTACTACCAAGCAAAATCCATCCTCCAAAAGCAAAATGGCGCTCCCTCCCCTCTGAACCCTACAGCGTGCCCAAACAGCAGTTTACTTCCACATATATGGCATCGCCATACCCGGGAGAACACTTTTAATAATTTTTGGGGTGTCTCTCCAGTGGCATAAGCTGGGCACGACATATTTGCCACTGAAATGGCATATCTAGGGAAAAATATTTAATTTCTAATTTGCACCATCCGCAGCGCAATCATTTATGGAAAAGACCTGTGGGGTGAAACTACCTTGAGGGGTGTAGTTTCCAAAATGGGGTCACTTTTTATTTCACATTTGAACCCTGCAATTGGTAACCAATACTTTGTAAATCGCTAAATTAGGCATAAATTTTACATGGTACTCTTTCACTCCTGAGCCCTGTCAAATGTCCAGGCAAAAGATTAGGGTCACATGTAGGGTGTTTCTAAAACCGGGAAACACAACATAATAATTAGAGAACTATCTTGTTATGGTGGCACAAGCTGGGCACCACATATTGGCATATATATGGAAAAAAAATCCCATTTTCACTCTGCAACATCGAGTGCACACTAATTTCTACAAAACACCTGCGGGGTTCACATGCCCACTACACCCCTAGGTGAATGCATTGAGGGGTGTAGTTTCCAAAATGTGGTAACTTCTGGGGGGTTTCCACGGTTTTGTTCCCACAGGTGCCCAGAAACCAATCCAGCAAAATCTGCACTCCAAATACCGCTCCTTCCCTTCTGAGCCCTGCCGTGTGCCCAAACAGCAGTTTATGACCACCTATGGGCTATTGCTGTACTCTGGAGAAGTTGCTTTACAAGTGTTGGGTTCTTTTTTTTCCTTTGTTTAGAAAATGAAAAATTTTGAGCTAAAACGACGTCGTCTTGATGAAAAAGGGATGGTTTTTATTTTCACTGCCCAATTGTAATGAATTCTATGAAACACCTGTGGGGTCAAAATTTTCACTACACCCCTAGATGAATGCCTCAAGGGGTGTAGTTTCCTAAGTGGAGTCACTTTTTTGGCGTTTTCATTGTTTTGTCCCCTCAGATGATTTGTAAATGCGACCTGGCCTCCGCAAACCATTCCTGCTAAATGTGATCTCCAAAAGCCAAATAGTGCTCTTTCCCTTCTAAGCCCTGCCGTGTGTCCAAACAGCCGTTTATTACCACATGTGTGGTATTGTTTTAATCGGGAGAAATTGCTTCACAAGTTTTGCGGTACTTTTTCTCCTTCAGTCCTTGTGGAAATTAGAAAAAATTAGCTAAACCTACATTTTCTTTGAAAGAATGTAGATTTTCGTTTTCACGGCTTACTTCCAATAATTTCGGCAATAAACCTGTGGGGTCAAAATGCTCACTATACCCCTAGATAATTTTCTTGAGGTGTGTAGTTTCCCAAATGGGGTCACTTTTGGGGGATTTCCACTGTTTTGGCACCGCAAGAGCCCTTCAAACCTGACATGGTGCCTAAAATATATTGTAATAAAAATATGGCACCGAAATCCACTAGTGCTCCTTTGCTTCTGAGGCCGGTGCTTCAGTACAGTAGCACGCTAGGGTCACATGTGGGATATTTCCTAAAACTGCAGAACCTGGGCAATAAATATTGAGTTGCATTTCTCTGGTAAAACTTTGTGTTACAAAAAAAATGGATTAAAAATTGTATATTTCACCTCTACTTTGCTTTAATTCCTGTGAAACTTTTAAAGGGTTAAGAAACTTTCTACATGCTGTCTTGAATACTTTGAGGCATGAAGTTTTTAAAATGGGGTGACTTTTTGGGGGTTTCTAATGTATAAGGCCCTCAAAGTCACTTCACAACTGAACTGGCCCCTGTAAAAATAGCCTTTTGAAATTTTATTGAAAATGTGAGAAATTGCTGCTAATGTTCAAAGTCTTGTCCTAGAAAAATAAAAGGATGTTCAAAAAAAGATGCTAATCTAAAGTAGACATATGGGTGATGTTAAATAGCAACAATTTTGTGCGGTATAACTGCCTGTCTTAAAAGCAGATACATTTAAATTGAGAAAAATTCAAATTTTTCGCAAAATTTTGGTGTTTTTCACAATTAAATACTGAATGCATTGAGCACATTTTTTCATTAACATAGTCCAATGTGTCACGAGCAAACCATCTCAGAATCGATTGGATAGGTAGAAGCATTCTGAAGTTATTACCACATAAAGTGAAACGTGTCCGATTTGAAAAATGAGGCTGTCAGGAAGGTCAAAAGTGGCCAAAGCGGGAAGGGGTTAAGGTTACATGAACATGGGCACATTACGGCCCTACGTGAATAATTAGTGCCCAAAACCGTACCAGATACCGTCGCGTGTATACAGAAGCCACACCAGGAATTTTGTTATTACTACTTTCCCATAATGTTATTGAATCTCAGTTTTGCGCTTAAAGAGGCTCTGTCACCACATTATAAGTGGCCTATATTGTACATGTGATTGGCGCTGTAATGAAGATTACAGCAGTGCTTTTTTTTAATTTAGAAAAACTATAATTTGTTATGACCTATTTTAGCTTTATGCTAATGAGTTTCTTAATGGACAACTGGGCGTGTTTTACTTTTTGGCCAAGTGGGCGTTGTACAGAGGAGTCTTCGTCATACACTTCTCTCCATCCATTTTCACAGCGCATAGCGATATAGCTATATCGCTATGTGCAGCCACATAAACACACAGTAACGTTACTGCAGTGTCCTGACAATGAATATACATTACCTCCAGCCAGGACATGATGTTAAATTGACAGGTTACATCGTAATCTCGCGGGATTACGCTTGCCTCGCTGTAAATATCACAGAGACCCTACAGAAGTGTCAGGATTCTGAATACACATCACGTCTTGGCTGGAGGTAATGTATATTCATTGTCAGGACACTGTAGTAATGTTAGTATTTGTGTATGTGGCTGCACATAGCGATATAGCTGTATCGCTATGTGCTGTGTAAATGAATGGGGAGAAGTGTATGACGCTGATTGGTAAGCGTCATACACTCCTCTATACAACACCCACTTGGCCAAAAAGTAAAACACACCCAGTTGTTAATTAAGAAACTCATTAGCATAAAGCTAACATAGGTCATAACTCCGTCAAAAATTATCGTTTTTCTAAATAAAACACACTGCTGTTACCTACATTACAGCGCCGATCACATCATGTACAATATAGGCCACTTATAATGTGGTGACAGAGCCTCTTTAAAAAGGAGCCATAATAAGGCAGTGTGAAAACAGTTTAGAGTCCAAGCCTTTAGGTGCCTTTCTAGGTGTCAATATTGTGCGCGTTTCAGCAATTTGTTTTTATTGTTGCTGACGATAGTCTCATTGTCTAAATACTCGTAGACCACCATTTTCGTTATTCGTAATCGCGAGTGCAGGCACTCCGGTTTTCTAAAAATGTTGAACACATGATCTACAAATCTCTATGTAAATGCAATTGTTCTGGTCTGGCTATTAAGCCAACCAGGCAGACTATAAAATGACATATGAATATTGTGGAATCGCCACAGGTAAGCACGCCTCCGTTAGATAGATAGATATATTTTATAGATATATGTTATAGATATAGATATATTTTATAGATGGATATTTATTTTTATTTTTTTTAAGAATAGCAGCACGAGCCAGATATTGCAGAATTACCCATAGGCTTTATTCACACGAGCGTGTCCGATTTGCATGCACAAAAAAAGTACCGCATGTCTTGTCTGTGTGCTTTTCGTTTCGCGTAAGTGTGCTTTGCGTGTGGCAGAAGTTTCTCATGTCAGTTTTTCTCCTCAGCAAGCACTTCCTTTTTTTTGTTTTTCCTCAGCATTTCTTTAGCAACTGATGCGTGAAACACTGTCGGCACATGGATGTCGTCCATATGCTGTCCATTTTTATTTTTTTTAACGCACCCATAGACTTAAATGGGCGAAAAGGTCCGCAAAACCGGCTAAAATAAGACATGCAGTGAGTTTTACGCAGCAGACAAACGCTGCGTGTAAAATCCTGCGTCTAAATGGCCCTATTGATTTGATCCAGAAAAAGACATATATAATGAGAGACCATATATGAAAATAGGAAATATATTTATATAAGTTTGTGGGAAAAGGTAGGGCCCACAATGTGATGACAGATTTGTCAAATGGGTATGTATATATATATATATATATATATATCACTAAATAAAATACCGGCAGAACATTTATGCAAGGTATTATAAACCACATAAGCATAAACGGAAGGTAAACAGACCATGCATATGGTTCAAAATAAATATACACAGCAATATTTTGTACATATACAGTCACTATACGTGTAGAGGAATAAAGACTGGAAGGGAAGTCAATAAATATACAAAAAGAATGGCGTATTTACATGGGATGAACCATACCCATATTGAGATGCCGGGAGAGACCCACACAGCCAGGCGTCCACCCCCAACGCACGTTTCGGCGCAAATGGCATTTTCTAAATGCTTTTTTTTATTTTTTATTTTTTTTATGTATAAAACCTAGCGAAAAAAGAAAATTGTATTGTGATTTAAAGGGGTTGTCTGCTACCAAACCACTGATGACCTATCCACCGGATAGGTCATCGGTATATGATCTATAACCCCTTCCCGCACCTTGCCGTTCATGCACGTCGGGATGAGCAGTAACTTTGCGCACTTCGACGTGCAGTTACGTCAGTGCTTTGACAGTTAACCGCCGCGCTACACCGCAGCGGCGGTTAACTGTGCATGGTGTCTGCCCGGCATTCCCTGTTGCCGATCGGCGACCCATCACCGCTGATTTCGGCAGTTAACCCCTTCGATGCGGCGGTCGATTCCGATTGCCACATTTAAGGAGTTTAGCGGAGATCGGCAGCCCCCACGTGAAATCACGGGGGCTGGCGATGGTACCCATGGCAACCAGACAATGGCTGCCATGTACCGAAGCCTATGAGGACTGGCCGGAGGCTGGTCGTCGTAGGCTTCCTGTCAGTGTGACTGTCACATCACAATGACAGAATACATTAGACTACGTAGGTAGTGTAATGTGTTCTAGCAGCGATCACAGCTGCAAGTCGAAGTGTCCCCTAGTGGGACAAGTAAAAAAGAGTTTTTAAAAAATATTTTTTTTTTTTTTTTTTTTAAAGTGTAAAAAATAAAAGTTATAAGTGACATAAGCAAGAACTGCTTTTTTTCCTATAAGTCTTTTATTATAGGGGAAAAAAATGAACACGTAAAAAAAAGTACATATTTGGTATCTCCGCGTTCGTAACGGCCCCAACTATAATCTAAAACTATATTATTTTTCCCGCACGGTGAACACCTCAAATAAAATAAACGAAAAACAATGCCAGAACCACTATTTATTTTTTTGGTCACAAGGCCTCCCAAAATATACAATAAAGTGATCAAAAAGTCGCATGTACGCCAAAATGGTACCAATACAAAAAACAAGCCCTTACACCGCTTTTTTGACTGAAAAATAAAAAAGTCATGGCTCTCAGAATACGGTGATCCAAAAAAGTTTATTTTACAAATAAGTTCTTTTGTTAAGCAAACGCTGCAAAATGTAAAAATAACGATATACATATGGTATCGCTGTAATCGTATCTACCCACAGAATAAAATATAATGGTAATTTATAGCCCAGGGTGAACGCCGTAAAAAAAAAATAAAAAAACATTGTCAGAATTGATGGTTTTTGGTCACCTTGCTTGCCGGAGAATGGAATAAAAAGTGATAAATGGCATGTACCCCAAAATGGTACCAATGAAAAGTACAGATTGTCCCGCAAAGAATAAGCCCTCACACTGCTCCGGTGGTGAAAAAAATAAAAAAATTCTGGCTCCTAAAATATAGCGATGCAAAATGTGCAGTGTTCCAAAAGTGGATAAGATCGGGCGCCATTTATTAGTGCGACACTGGCCACATATCTGCGGATTATTTATTTACCCCATTATTATACCCTCTTATTATGCCCCTGATGTACTCTGCCCAGCCTACATGTACCCCCACATTATAAACTGAAATACCAGCAAAACGCCAGAGCTACTACCAAGCTAAATCTGTTTTCCAAAAGCCAAATGGAGTCCCCTCCCTTCTGAGCCCTACAGCGTGCCCAAACAGCCATTTACGTCCACCGATATGGCATCGCCATACCCGGGAGAACCCGGTTAATGTTTTATTTGTGGCACAAACTGGGCACAACATATAGTGCACTAAAATGGCACATCAGTCGAAAAATTTTATTTTCACTTTGCGCCATCCGCTGCGCATGAAACCTTTCGCACACCATGACTTAATAGCATGTTGTGGTGTGGGGGTTGATGTATGGAGCGTCTCATGCACTGAGCCCACGCCATACACTGCGGGTGTCAGCTGTGTATTACAGCTGACACCTGGCACTAACGGACAGAATAAGCGATCGCGCTGTTACAGGAGCATGTAAAAATGACAATATACTGCAATACATTAGTATTGCAGTGTATTCTACAAGTGATCTAACGATCGCTGGTTCAAGTCTCCTATGGGGACTAATAAAATGTGTAAAAACAAAAGTAAATAGTTATTAGTGGAAAAAATTTAATAAATAGTCCAAAAAAAAAACAACCTTTTCACATTTTTTTTCTCTAAAGTAGTGTAAAAAGATTTAAAAAAAAACACGAAATTGGTATCTCTGCGTCCGTAAAAGTCCAAACTATTACAATATACCATTATTTAACTCGCACGGTGAACGCCGTGAAAAAGAATTTAAAATGGCAAAATCGCTGTTTTGTGGTCACCTTGGCTCAACCCAAAAATGTAATAAGTGCTAAAAAAGTTGTGTGTGTACCAAACAATGGTACCAATAAAAACTACAGCTCGTCCCGCAAAAAATAAGCCCTCACGCCGCTCTATTGATGTAAAAATAAAAAAATTATGGCTCTCGGAAAGCGGAGAGGGTAAAATTAAAAAGAAAAAGCAAAACATGGATCAGTCCGGAAAGGGTTAATTACTTTCTAATGAAAAAGCATTTATGACCACATGTGGAAATAATGTTGATATTAATTTTCACGGCTTAATTCTAATAAATCCTGCAAAAGACTTGTGGGTTCTAAATGCCCACAATACCCCTAGATAGATTCCTTAACCCGTTAGTGGCCGGCCCATAGTGTTTCTACGTCGGTCACTAACGGGCCTTATTCCGATGCAATAGACTTTTTACGTCACTGCATCAGAATAAATAAACAGAGCAGGGAGCTGTCAAATCTCCCTTCTCTCAGCTGTCAGAGGCAGCTGGGGGCGTCCCTGCTCGACCGGTTGAGATCGATATTCGTATCGATCTCACCCGTTTAACCCCTCAGATGCGGTGCTCAATAGCGTGCACTGCATCTGAGTGGTTTTGGAGAGAGGGAGAGAGCTCCCTCTTTCCCCCACCGACACACCCAGCGATAAGATCGCAGAGTGTGTCTCCTATGGCAGCCGGGGGCCTAATAAAGGCCCCCAGGTCTGCCTGTTGTGAATGCCTGCTAGATCATGCCTCTGGCATGACCTAGCAGATGCCTGTCCGTTTTAAATGGACAGGCAGCAATACACTGCAATACAAAAGTATTGCAGTGTATTATAAATGCGATCGGAGAATCGCATATTAAAGTCCCCTAGTGGGACTAGTAAAAAAGATTTAAAAAAAGTTTAATAAAGTTAATTTTAAAAAAAAAATGAAAAACACACTTTTCCCCTTACAAACTGCTTTTACTATTAAAAAACTAAAATAAAGTAAAGTTTTGCATATTTGGTATCGCCGCGTCCGTAACGACCCCGACTATAAATCTATTACATTATTTAACCCGCGCGGTGAACGCCGTAAAAAAGTAAATAAACTATGGAAAAATTGCTGTTTTCTGTGAATCCTGATCAAAAAGTTGCATCTACTCCAAACTGGTACCAATAAAAACTACAAGTCTTCCTGCAAAGAAAAGGCCCTCATACAGCTGCATCGGCGGAACAATAAAAAAAGGTATGGCTCTTCAAATATGGAGACACAAAAACAAATAATTTTGAAGAAAAAAAAAACGTTTTTACCGTGTAAAAGTAGTAAAACATACAAAATCTATCCAAATTTGGTATCGTAATCGTAACAACCCGCTGAATAAAGTTATTGTGTTATTTATACCACACGGTAAACGGCGTAGATTTAGGACGCGAAAAAGAGGGGCTAAATTTCTGTTTTTTCTATTCCCCCCCCCCCCCCAAAAAAAAAGTTAATAAAAGTTAATCAATAAATATGTACCTCAAAATGGTGCTATTAAAAAAAAAATACAACTTGTCCCGCAAAAAACAAGACCTTATACAGCTATGTCGACGCAAAAATAAAAAAGTTATAGCTCTTGGAATGCCACGATGGAAAAAACGTAAAAAATGGCTTGGTCATTGAGGTTCAAAATAGGCTGGTCACTAAGGGGTTAAGTGGTGTAGTTTTCCAAATGGGGTTACTTGTGGGGGGCTTCCACTATTTTGGCCCCTCGGGGGCGTTGCAAATTCGACATGACACCCAAAAACTATTCCAGCTGAATTTGAGCTCAAAAAGCCAAATAGTGCTCCTTCCCTTCTAAGCCCCGTTGTGGGTCCAAACAGCACTTTATTACCACATATGGCGTATTTACGTAATCTGGAGAAATTGTTTTACAAATGTTGTGGTGCTTTTTCACCTTTTTATACCTTGGTAAAAATCTACTTTTTTGCTGAAAAACGTAGACCTTTTTAATTTTTACTTTACAGACTAATTCTAATGAATTCAGCAAAACTGTGGCGTTAAAATGCTAACTTAGGCCCCATGCACACGACCGTGCCCGCAATCACGGCCCGCGATTGCGGGCACGGCCGGCAGCTGACTGACAGCCGCATTTTCGGGCTGTGCTCTCATACAAAGTATGGGAGCACGGCCCGCAAAATGCGAAAGAACGGACATGTTCCATAATTCCCGGAACATTTCCACGGCACGGGCACCCTTCCGTAGTGCTACGGAAAGGTGTCCGTGTTCAATGAAAGTGAATGGCTCCGTTTTTTTACGGTCGTGTGCCTTACTCCTAAAAAAAAATTCCTTGAGGGGTGTAATTTCCAAAATGGGGTCACTTTTGGGGGTTTGCACGGTTTTCATCCCTTCAGTGCATTGCAAACGCAACGCAACACGGCACTGAAAACTATTCCAGCAAAATCAGAAATCCAAAATCCAAATGGTGCTCCTTCCCTTCTGAGCCCTGCTGTGGGTCCAAACAGCAGTTTATAGCAATACCCCATATGTGGTAATAATCGGAAGAAATTTGCTTTACATATGTTGGGGTGTTTTTTCTACTTTATTCCTTGTAAAAATTTGTTTTTTCAGAAAAAAAGTAGATCTTCATCTTCCAATACTAATTCAAATAAAATTTAGCAACAAAACTGTGGGTTCAAAATGCTAACTATACCCCAAGATAAATTCCTTGAGGGGTGTAGTTTCCAAAATGGGGTCACTTTGGGGGGGGGGGGGTCTTTATTGTTGTGGCACCACAAGACCTATTCAAACCTGACATGGTGCCTAAAATATATTCTAAAAAAATGAGGCCCCAAAATCCTCTAGGTGCTCCTTTTGCTTCTGAGGCTGGTGTTTCAGTCCATTAGCACGCTAGGGCCACGTGGGATATTTCTAAAAACTGTAGAATCTGGGCAATAAGTACTGAGTTGCGTTTCTTAGGTAAAACCTTCTGTGGTACTGAAAAAATATATATTACAAATGAATTTTGGCAAAAAAAAATTGTAAATTTCACCTCTACATTGCTTTAATTCCTGTGAAACGCCTAAAGGGTTAAAACACTTTGAGTGCTGTTTTGAATACTTTGAGGGGTGCCGTTTTCAAAATGGGGTGATTTATCGGGACTTTCTAGTATATAAGGCCCTCAAAGTCACTTCAGAACTGAACTGGTCCCTGAAAAAATAGCCTTTTGAAATTTTCTTGAAAATATGAGAATTGCTGCTAAAGTTCTAAGCCTTGTAACATATGGGAAATATAAACTAGTAAGTATTTTGTGTGGTATTACTATCGGTTTTACAAGTAGATACATTCAAATTTAGAAAAATGCAAATGTTTTCAAATTTTCTCTGAATCTTGGTGTTTTTTACAAATAAATATTGAATTTATCGACAATTTTTTCACTAACATAAAGTACAATATGTCACGAGAAAACAATCTCAGAATTGCTTGGATAGGTAAAAGCATTCCAGGGTTATTACCACATAGATTAACACATGTCAGAGTTGAAAAATCGGCTTCGTCCTAAAGGCCAAAGCGGGCTCAGTCTTGAAGGGGATAAGGGTCTGATAGCCGGACCCAACACCGTTAAGCCGCTCTGGCTTCATCCGGGCACTGGACATACATTCCAGAACCTCCGGCCACGTTATGCCGGCACAGCTGCGGTTCTGGACCACGGCCACTATGCTATGTACAGAGCCAACTGCTTCTGGCTCCGTACATTGCATAATGGGCAATAACATCCAATGTCTGAAGGCAACCGGAGCAGCTGATCGGTTCGGGATCTGGGTGTCGGACCCGCACCGATGATATACTGAAGACCTATCTGGTGGATAGGTAATCCATTGTCCGGTAGTGGTCAAACCCTCAAAATTGCATTAAATCACATAATACATTATTTCAATAAAAAAATAAAAATAAATCGCTTCAAAGGTTTACATAGCCTTTACCACCTTGGCGCATAATCACGTACATACACGGCATGGAAAGGCAACCATTCACACATTCCGCCGTGCAAGCTGTGCCTGCACGATCTCCGCGGGAACCTGGGTGTGAATGACAGCCATGCTCCTGCTACAACAGCTGGGATTGGAGAAACCTCCAATCCCAGCCTTTTAACCCCTTAAATGTCAGTCAATAGAGACCGCTGCATTTCAGTAGTTTGACTGAGGGAGGTGGCTCCCTCTGTCACCGATCGGCGGCCCACGGTCGCCAACGGGTTGCCGGGGGCCTGACCTGGCTATTTGCCTATTGGGCTATGCCAGAGCCATGGCCTAATAGATTCGCTGTCCGTTTTGCACTGACAGGCATTAATGCTTTTGCATGCGAAGTATACCAAAGCATTATATCTGCGATCAGAAGATCGCATTGTAAAGTCCTCTTGCGGGATTAAAACAAAATTCAAACCATTAAATAAAGTTTAAAAAATTACAGAAAAAAAATAAAACCGCTTCCCCCGTAAAAAGTGATTTTATTTACTAGAAGTGTAAAAAATAAATAAAAAAATGGTATCGCCGCGATCGAAACGACCTGAATAATAAAGTAACCACATTAACTAAACCGCTGGGTGAAAACCGTACAAAAAACCTCTCAAAAGCAACGGTGGAAATACTTATTTTCTTCCCAAAATTGCAGCATTGGCATGTAGTAAAGCAACCTCATTGCTTTATGCTCCAAAATTGGAGAAGACACACTCGCTCTAGTGTCCTCACACAATCCCCCCTCCTTTATCCTGGCTAGTGCCAGGAGAAAGGAGGGGGTTGAATGTTCAAACCTCCTACACTGTGTGCTGCCATTTTTTTGAGCGAATGCACAGTGTAGGAGGATTAGATACAGTGGTAATCACACACTATAACATGAAAATACATACACAAACATAACTTACCTGCCGCTGCCTTCACTCCTAGTCCTTGCGTCTGAACATATGGCCGGAAGCCGCGACCGGAAGACGTCCTCTTACTGTCCGGCCGCAGCTTGCGGTCCACATGAAAATGGCGCTGGATGTCGCTCTGCCAAAGACCTTCCAGATGGCGTGCGCTATAGTGAATGGAACGGCTCCCGTTCGCATTCTCTATGGGGATGTATGTGCCGTATTCCATCTCTGCATGTGTCGTTAATCGACACCTACTGAGATGAGAAAAAAAATGGCAGCCCCCATAGAGAAGTAAAAGAGAAAAAAGTACAACACAAATAAATGAAATTTATTTTAATGACATACTAAAAGAAATAATATATATAAAAAAAAAAAAAACATTTTTCGGGACGCCTTCCCTATGGAAACCTTTTTTAATGTTTTTTTTTTTTTTTTTTTTTTTAAATATCTAGTTTTTTTTATTAAATTGTATTTATTTTTTATTTTACGTTCCACACTACAGCTTCTATGTATACTGTATGCATTAGAAGCAGCTGAGAGAACGATACATGGATACTATGGATAACTGTATTGTAAATAGCTACACCCACTCTCTGGCAGATGTCTCTCGAAGGGTATGTTCACACGTTGCATAAACACTTTTTGGGTTTTCCGCAACTGATTTAAATTGCGGAAAGTCCGCAGAGTGGATGTGATGCGAACAAATCTCATCCGTATTCTGCGTTAAAAGAAAAAAAAAATAGCCGAAAAAAACGTTCATAAAGTGATCTGCGATGATCTGATGTTTTTTTTAACAAATCTGCAGCATGTCCATTTTATTCGTCGTTATCACGGTTTTTCTGTTATGCTTTTTATTCTAATTGAATTCAATGGGGAGGTTTAACCTCCAGCGAATAGTATGTGTTGCGATTTTTGTGGAGGAATAGCTGAGATTCAGTCGCAAAAATTGCAACTCAAAAGGGAAATATTTTTTGGGCGGTTTCAAATAAATAAAAGGTTTTTATGCTTTCTTGTTCTTCATCCAGGTTGGCCTCCTGGGATTAAGTTTCATCCCATGTGACCATTGCAGCCAATCACAGCCTGCAGTGGCCACATGGGCTGCAGCGTCATTCCAGGAGGCCGGCCTGCATGGCAAGTATAAACTTTGTTGTGGTTTTCTTTTCATTTTTTTTAATTATTTTCAACCACTCTTTTCCGCAGCGGACATTCTTTCCGAAAAACTGGGTTTATCGGCCGGAATTCCCTGCGCTTTCCAGGGCCGATATGCTGCATAAAAGTACACTGCGTATCTGCTCTGTGTGAACATGGCCAAATACTTTGAATAGGGAGACACCTGTCAATCGGAGAGAGTGGGCGACGCTAGCGGCAACTCATAAATGCGCCATTCTACTCTCTGGCAGGGCTGGCCGGGCACTGCATGTATGTTCCTATAAAGTTCTTAACTTAAACAAATGATTGACTGACCGCTGAAATCTTGGTGTCTGTTACTTCCTTGTGCTGCCCTCAGTGAGCGCAGCATAATGTCAATGAGTGGTTCCATTGATTGTGTGTAAGTGCTGTCTTTGTCTTTCTTGCTGTATCTCCATTATGAAAATGTGAATTTCTAATCGAGACGATCCCCATGTTTACAGGAAGACACTTGGAAAAGTCACCACCACAGTGCAGTGTGATATTTTGTTTTTCTAACTTCTTTTCAGATTTCTTTTGATGGAATCTATGCAAATATGAGAATGGTCCACATTCTTACTTCAGTTGTGGTAAGTTCTTTCTGCATGGGTTTTCCTTTGTTGTTCATCCATGAAATCTAGACTACCACCAGCTGATTCTTTAGATGTTAACCCCCTTCCTGCCACAGCCATTTTTCAGATTTTCATTTTCGCTTTTTCCTCCCCACCTTCCAAAAGCCATAACAATTTTTATTTTTCCATCGGTAAAGCCATATTAGGGCTTGTTTTTTGCGTGACAAATTTTAGTTTTTCATGGCACCATTTATTGTACCATATAATGTACTTGGAAACTGCAAAAAATAAACCTTGTGGGGTGAAACAGCAAGTCCTCCATTGTTTTCTGGGTTTCGTTTTTTACGACTTTCACCGTGCAATAAAAATGACATGATCACTTTATTCTGTGGGTTGATACAATTACGGCAATACCAAATTTATATCGTTTTCTTTTTATGTTTTGCTACTTTAATAAGGAAAGAAATTGTTGGAAAAAAAAATTATAATTGTCGCCATATTCAGATTTTTGTCAATTCAGCGATGTGAGGGCTTATTTTTGCAGGGCGAACTGTAGTATCGTTTTGGGCATATGCTACTATTTACTTTTTTTTTTTTTTGTGTGAGGTGACTAAAATTAGAATGGCAGAAGCGTAGTTTTTATTCCATGCCTTTGGGGGTGGAAATAAGAAAAGGGTGTCTTAAAGAAAAAAAATATAAATGAATAAAAAAACAGCAATTCTGGCCTTTTTTTTTTTAATTTATTTTTTATGATATTCACTGTGCTGTTTAAATGATTTTTATATTGTAATAGTTTGGACATTTTAGGGTCTATGCGTATTACGTGCAGTTTTGCCGCGTGTATTTGCGTGCAGCAAAAATGCAGCGTAATATAGTACCAGCAATAGACCATGAGATTCCAAGTAGTATGTCCATGCTGCGATTTTTATTTTTTTGGGATGTAAATTGACCTACGATGCGTATTTTCGAAACTGCGGCATGTCAATTTTGTCTCGCGTTTCCTATTGCGAATTCTATTTACGAATTTATATTTACAGCAAGGCAAGCGTAATCTCGCGAGATTACTATGTAACCTGTCATTTCAAACGAGATTATGCTTGCCTTACTGTAAATATCACAGAGACTCTACAGAAGTGACAGGATTCTGAATAAACATCATGTCCTGGCTGGAGGTAATGTATATTCACTGTCGGGACACTGCAGTAACGTTATAGTGTGTGTATGTGGCTGCACATAGCACATAGCGATATAGCTATAGCGCTGTGTAAATGAATGGGGAGTAGTGTATGACGCTGATTGGTAAGCGTCATACACTCCTCTATACAACACCCACTTGGCCAAAAAGTAAAACACACCCAGTTGTTAATTAAGAAACTCATTAGCATAAAGCTAACATAGGTCATAACTCCGTCAAAAATTATCGTTTTTCTAAATAAAACACACTGCTGTAATCTACATTACAGCGCCGATCACACCATGTACAATATAGGCCACTTATAATGTGGTGACAGAGCCTCTTTAAGTCCCACCCAAACGTTGCCGAAGTGTTGGGATTGTGAATAGACGTCGCATCCTGGCTGGAAGCGATGTCTGTTCACTCTCCAGACACTTCAGTAACGTTAATGTGAGTTAGGCCTTATTCACACGAACGTCCGCGTCGCACGGACCTATGTAACTCAATGAGGCCGTTCAGTCCGTGATTTTCACGCAGCGTATGTCCGCTGCGTAAAACTCACGACATGTCCTATACTTGGCCATTTATCGCGCATCACGTACCCATTGAAGTCAATGGGTGCGAGAAAATCGCACACTGAAGCACTTCCGTGTGCCGAGCGTGATTCGCGCTACAGTTTTTACATGAATGAAAGTAAAAATAAAAGCACCGCCTTTTTATGTTTCTAAACATAAAAACGGAGTGTCATAACTGTGCCATATGCGCGAAAATCACGCAGGCACGCAGCAAATACTGCTGACACACGGAGCTGCTACGCGTGCAAAACGCAGCGTTTTTTGTGCACGCTATACGCACAAGCTCGTGTGAATAATGCATTAGTGACAGCACATCATGATCTAGCTATGTGCTGTGTAAATGAATGGAGACAAGTGTATGACGCTGATTGGTCACTGATTGGTCAGCGTCATACACTTCTCTCCACAACGCCCACTTTGTCAAAAAGTAAAAATACGCCCAGTTATCTATTAAGAAAGTCAATGGCATAAATGTAAAATAGGTCATAACTCTGTCAAAAATGTATCATTTTTCTAAATAAAAACCACTGCTGTAATCTACATTACAGCGCCGATCACATTATGTAAGAGATAGGGCACTTATAATGTGGTGACAGAGCCTCTTTAAGTATACACCAAATGCTGAAGGGGGTTTAATTCCGTTTTTACAGATCACATTTCCTATTCATTGCCAAACTTTATTGTTTACATGCATGCATTTTAACTACTACTTAGTTAACCCGTTAGTGACCGGCCCATAGTCTTTTTACGTCGGTCACTAACGGGCCTTATTCCGATGCCATAGAATTTTTACGTCGCGGCATCGGAATAAGTAAACAGAGCAGGGAGCTGTCAAATCTCCCTGCTCTCAGATGCAGCTGAGGGCTGGGAGCGTCCCTGCTCTGCCGGGTGAGATCGATATTCGTATCGATCTCACCCGTTTAACCCCTCAGATGCGGTGCTCAATAGCGAGCACCGCATCTGAGTGGTTTTGGAGAGGGAGGGACTCTCATCCAACTGACACCTGGCGATACGATCGCCGAGTGTCTGTGTCTCCAATGGCAGCCGGGGGCCTAATAAAGGCCCCCAGGTCTGCCTGGAGTGAATGCCTGCTAGATCATGCCGCAGGCATGACCTAGCAGATGCCTGTCCGTTTTAAACGGTCAGGCAGTAATACACTGCAATACAAAAGTATTGCAGTGTATTATAATAGCGATCGGACCATTGCATAGTGAAGTCCCTTAATGGGACTAGTAAAAAAGTTTAATAAAGTTAATAAAAAAAAAATGAAAAACCCACTTTTTCCCCTTACAAACTGCTTTAGTATTAAAAAAACAAAACAAAATAAAGTTAAAAAGTTACACATATTTGGTATCGCCGCGTCCGTAACGACCCCGACTATAAAGCTGTTACATTACTTAACCCGCACGGTGAACGTCGTAAAAAATTAAATAAAAAACGACGTAAAAATTGCTGTTTTCTGTGAATCCTGACTTTAAAGAAAAGTGATTAAAAGGTGATCAAAAAGTCGCATCTACTCCAAAATGGTACCAATAAAAACTACAAGTCTTTCCGCAAAAAAAAAAAAGCCCTCATACAACTGCATCGGCGAAAAAATAAAAACGTTATGGCTCTTCAAATATGGAGACACTAAAACATACAAAAACTATACAAATTTGGTATCGTTGCAATCGTAACAACCCGCTGAATAAACTTATTGTGTTATTTATACTACACGGTAAACGGCGTAGATTTAGGAAGCAAAAAAGTGTGGCGAAATTTCTGATTTTTTTCTATTCCCCCCCCAAAAAGTTAATAAAAGTTAATCAATAAATATGTCCCCCAAAATGGTACTATTAAAAAATACAACTTGTCCCGCAAAAAAGAAGACCTTATACAGCTATGTCGATGCAAAAATAAAAACGTTATAGCTCTTGGAATGCGACGATTCAAAAACGTAAAAAATAGCTTGGTCATTAAGGTCTAAAATAGGCTGGTCATTAAGGGGTTAAAGGGGTATTTTCATCTCCGAAATGTGTTGTACATTCTCAGGATGTTCCATAAATATCTGGTATGTGGGGGTGCTATCTCTAGGAACCCCCAGGTATCCGGAGAGCAGGGCTACTTCTGTAAGCCTCTTCTACTTGAATGGAAAGAGCCGCGCGACCACTTTAATTTCTCCATTTATGTAACAAGGAAAATAATAAAAAGTAAAACCAAAAAATTGATTCCTGTAACTTTTGAGCTCTTTCCTGAGTGTCATCAATTTTAAAGTGTTTTTTTCCCTTTCCATAATCATTGTAAAATGTAATTTATAGATAGAACGTTTGCTGAATTTTCATGTACCCCACACAGGCTTTTCTTAATAGGGAATGTGACAGATTCCTTGCTGTCACCCTTCAAATCAGTCTTCAGCTTACTGGCGACTTCTAGGTTCCCCCTTATGCTGTCCCAGATAAAATGCTATTTACAGAACATTATCCGTTTTGGTTATGCAATCTTTATTTATTTATTTTTTTCACTTCCTGTTAGGGTTCGAAGTGTGAAGTACATGTGAAAAATGGTAGTGTGTATGAAGGCGTTTTTAAAACCTATAGTCCTAAGGTAAGTGTGGTCCGTCAATAAAAAACCTGTTCTGAGTCTCTCTTTTATCCTACCTTGCTCCTCCTTTTACATTTGCTTCACAATCTATACCAGAGTAGCTCCTTGCAGTGGATCCTAAATAGAATCTAAAGGGGTATTTCCATCTTGTACTGTTATGGCACATTGCTAACGTTCTCATCTGTGAGGGCCCAAAACTATGGGGCCCATACTGATCGTTAGAACAAAGACGCTGAGGTTCCCTTGGCTTTTTCCCTGCAAGATGCACTTCTGTCCAAATGAATTGGGCTGTATTACAGTTCACGTTACCGGTAACTGTGAAGGAGACACATTGCTTACATAGTACTGTGGAGTCCCAGCATCTAAACTGCTCTGTGAGAACAAGGCCTTAAGCTTACATGGCTGGATTCACATTGGTGTGTTAATGCTGTTTATTTTTTTACACTGCTACACTCACTTTGATGAAATAACTGCTTGACAGCCATTGAATTCAATGAAAAAGAATAAAATATAGTCTTGACCAACCCTGTAAACAAAACAATTCATGGAACGGATGAAGACTGTTGTATTAGTTTGTCGGATAGAAATTAATAGGACCCGTTGACTGATCCATGAAGCTTTGCAACAAAACTCTGCAAAAGCCTGAACGTAGCCTGATCCTAGGATCCATAGTGTTTTGTTGAGAATTTTTTTTTATTTTTTTATCTTTAGGATTTTTTTTTTCCCCCTTGAAATGTTATAAATAAAATTCTGAATAATCAACCTAAAATCTTCATGTTTTTCTTTGCTATTATGACGTTTTTGATATGTCGGAAATATTTGTGACCACTGTAGTTAATCAGAATGATCGGTTAGAATCGTTCCAAGATTTGTATCTGATTTGTCTTCTATTCTGTTTTTTTTTAGTGTGACTTAGTGCTTGATGCAGCTCATAAGAAGAATAAAGACTTTACTGGGGGGCCAAAGCGTGAAGACATAGTGGATAGTATCTTATTCAAGTCTTCAGATTTTGTTATGGTGCAATTTAAAGACATGGATGTGAATTATGCAAAAAGAGGTATGTTTTGTTTTTACATGTATTAAGCACGACTCACACTGACTTTTGTTATTGGTTTTATTTGTAGTTTATGTATAAACCTAAGTCAGAGGGTTCCAGTAAAGGATTTGAGATGGTCATGCCATTTTAAAGGGAATGTGTTGCCAGAAAAACATGTTTTTTTAAAAAAAATGAAACATGTAGTGTGTGGGTGATTAAACATTGTTCAATTTTTTTTTTTTTTTTCACTAGTTAGGAAATATTATAAATTAATTCTAATTTATAATATTACCCATTTCTGGTCACTAGATGGAGCTATTCCCAAAATTGCAGCATTGCAACATTGGGTTAAAAGCCCTCGCTCTAGTGAGCTCTCAGCATCCCCCCCTCCTTTATCCTGGCTAGTGCCGGGATAAACGAGGGGTTTGAACGGTGTAACCTCCTACACTGTGTGTCGCCATTTTTTGAGCTAACACACAGTGTAGTAGGTTTACATACAGTAGTAAACACACACAAACACGGAACATACATTTAAATCTCTTACCTGCTCCTGCCGCCGCGGCTCCCTCCGGCACGTCCGCTCCGTCTGCTGCCGCTGGTGCAAGTGCACAAGTCCGGAAGCCGCGACCGGAAGTAGTAATATTACTGTCCGGCCGCGACTTCCGGTCCACAGGAAAATGGCGCCGGACGGCGCCAATTTAAAATTGGACTGTGTGGGAGCGGCGCATGCGCAGTTCCCACACAGACGCCGTACACTGAAGTCAATGGGACGGGAGCCGTTCGCAGTCCCTATCCTATGGGACTGTGGCTGCCGTATTCCATGTCTGTATGTGTCGTTAATCGACACACACAGAAATGGAACAAAAAATGGCAGCCCCCATAGGGAAGAAAAAGTGTAAAAATAAGAAAAAGTAAAACACAAACACACAAATGAATATAAACGTTTTTAATAAAGCACTAACATCTTTAACATATAAAAAAATAATTTGTGATGACACTGTTCCTTTAAATGTAAAAAAATATAATTTATTTTTTAAATTTTTTTCCTACCCTTGATGCCTAATTACATTGCCCAAGGCAAATACCAGACGCAGTGTCCTTATTGTAAATAATGTGGATTTAGATGCGGATTTCTCCATTTTATTGAAATGGATGAAATCTGCTAAATATATGGGAAGAAATGATGGTGTTGTGTTAATACTTTTGAAGGTCTTCATGTGGATTTTAAATTGGATTTCGCCCCTCACAATACAATAGGTGAAATCCATAGGAAATTTGGGACAGAGAGGGAATGCTCCGTATTTAAAATTCTCAAAGCATATCCTCGGAGTCCCTATTAATTTTTCTGTCCTTAGCATGTAAATGGGGTTCTAGAAAATCACATTTAAGCTCTTTGTACTTTAGTTATGTTGCAAATTTTTGGTACGGAACCTACAACGAAAATATGCAACAAATCCATTCTACGTGAACGTGGCCTAACTTGTGTTTGGTCTAAGCCATAGAAGGCTGACATGCCAGGTCCTTTAAAGGGGTTTTTCCTACAATTAACGTGCATCACCTATTCACGACTGAACCAGCCACTCCATTCAAAATTCTTCTCACTGCGATTGTGCAGTGAGGAGGAATGGGAGTCGGGATTCCCTTTCTAGAGATCGGTGGGGGTCCCAGTGGTGGGACCCCCATCGATCATACATTTATCACCGATACTGTAAATAGGTGATAAATGGAAATTGTGGTAAAAACCCCTTGGGTTACTGGCTTGTAACAAGCCTACATCTGAGGCTATCTAGTGCTCAAGAAGCAGTCCACAAGGTCTAGGGAGATTGATTTACATGTGCATATGCTTACAGGCTGGGCAGTAGAACACAAATAGATACATATATTTATATCTAGATCTTTAATTTCTATCTTATCCCTATCATGGAGTTGCTACCAAGAGTGGTGGTTGAACACTAGACATAATGTGATATCTGACACAGGAGAGTTCCTTATTATTGTGGTGACTTCTGGCCTCTCCACTACAGTTGATCAGGCATGAAGCTGTAATTCTGACTTCAAATGCTTGTCTTTTAGATGGATTCACCGATTCTGGCATATCTGCTAAAGTGAATGGTGAGCACAAGGAGAAAGATCTGGAACCATGGGATGGCGGCGATGGTCTCATTAGTAGCAGTTTATCTGCTAATAGCGAGGAGCTGGAGTCTCTAGATACAGATGTAGTAAGTAAAAGATCTTATGGTTGAAGCCGTAGTATAAAATGCAGGTTTACGCCTAATTGTATTCAAAATGCGTTCTGTTAATGAGTTTACAATGTTTGTGTTCGGAGTATTTACAACATTCTTTCCCAACTTAATACTATTAAATAATGTATGCAATGGTTAGTGTCCGTTATGTACATAGCCATTATGTCCCTGCTATGTTGGAAACCATTCGACTGTATTCATACAGTGTGGTTTTGCCACGTGGCTGAAACCACACCAGAAAAAAAAGACATGCATTTTTACAGCAATTTGCAAATCAAGGTCAAAACGCACTTTTTTTTTTTCGGTGCCGTTTTCTGCCGCACCGTGTGAATACACACTTACTCCTGTGCTGACTTCATGTTGGGCTTATAATAGAATTGAGCTTTATACACAGTTGTCATCTCATCTGAACAAACAGAGCTGCAGTGTAAAGCATGTTAAAGGATAGTCCTAGAGCGCAGCAATCTGATCCTCTTAAATAATGAGCAATGGGAAAACCTGTAGATGGTGCTCTGCTTTAGGGTATGTTCACATGCTAGCTGTCATTTACGGCTGAAATGACAGCCTGTTTTCAGCCTGTTTCAGCCGTAAAAACAGCGCCTCGTAATATACGAGGCGTCTGTGACGCTCGTATATCTTCAGCTGCTCTTCATTGAGTTCAATGAAGAACAGCTCAAATTACGTTGCAAAGAAGTGCCCTGCACTTCTTTGCCGAGGCAGACAATTTACGCGTCGTCGTTTGACAGCTGTCAAACGACGACGCGTAAATGACAGGTTGTCTGCACAGTACGTCGGCAAACCCATTCAAATGAATGGGCAGATGTTTGCCGACGTATTGTAGCCCTATTTTCAGGCGTAAATCGAGGCATAATACGCCTCGTTTACGTCTGAAAATAGGTCGTGTGAACCCAGCCTTACAGAGAACCTGGCCTCATTTATTTTTTTTCCAGTTACAGTGGCATTTAGTTTATTTTTGTAAGGGATACCTGTATTAATGGTACCTCACGTATGTAATCGATGCTGTAGAACCTCCACCGCTTGTTTTTTTTTTGTTTTTTTTAAAATTCATTTCTGGTGTGTACAGACGGGAAAATAATCCAATATAGCCAAAGTCTCATTTCAGACCATTTTGGCAATGTTGAGGGAAAACCGTAAATTACAAAGTTTGTTTTGTGTTTGTTTGTTTTTTAAGAAAAACATTTCTCGGTATGTATAATAGGTTCTAAAATTAAAAATTGCTATAGATTTAAAAAACTCCTCCTTAAAAAAAATGGATGCCCTAGACAACAAATAAACTGCAGACACCATTGTCTTCTGTGACAGGAGGATTCTAAATGCAGCGCATGAAGTTATCCCTTGATATGATCGTTGTACTATATTAGAAAGCGTACTTAGTTGCTGGTTAGGGCCTGTTTACATCAGCGTTTGGGTTCCGTTCAACCTTTCCATCAGAGGAACCGATGAACGGAAACTATCACTTCCATTTTTCATTACCATTAATTTCAATTGTAATGCTTCTGTTTCAGTTTATTTCCGTTCCGTAAAGTTTTTTTGTTTTTTTTCACAAACAGTAGCGCAGTTGACAGCGCTATTGTTTCCGTGAAAACAATACAGAACAAAAACAAACGGAAGCATTACCATCAAAATCAATGGTAATGCAAACAGAAGCAATAATCAATATATAAACTCCAAAAGCAGTTATGAGGGCTGGGTACGGTTTATAACAAAAACATCCCCCCATGATTTACCATGCAGGCAGCTCCATATTATGAACCATACACCAAAGAAAAGACCAGAGCTTATAGCCAATTTTGTATAAAAGATGTTTAATAAAGAATTTTATTAAACATCTAACAGACCATATATTAAAATTGTACATAAGGATACGACCCTAGTAAAATCAACGGAGCGAATAATGACAATTGCTGGGTAACGTGTATAAATATGAAGGCTATATTGAATGGTATAGAGGGTATATATTTGGACCCAGAAAGGGTTCCCTATTCATAGTACATAAACCCTGTTAAACCTATTAGATTGGTAGGAAAAGGGGAGAATGGGATAAAGTGTCAGTGCATCAATCTATCATTTAGAACAACACACCCTGAGGAAGCACCTATAGCGAAACGCGCATTGGGGTTCATGTAGACGAGCGCATATTGATCATTACTTCCCTTTGCTGCTATGGGTAAGGCTGTTCTAAATGATATATTTATGCACTGACACTTTATCCCATTCTCCCCTTTTTCCACCAATCTAATAGGTTTACAGGGTTTATTTACTATGAATAGGGAACCCTTTCTGGGTCCAAATATATACCCTCTATACCATTCAATATAGCCTTCATATTTATACACGTTATCCAGCAATTGTCATTATTCGCTCCGTTGATTTCACTAGGGTCTTGTCCTTATATGCTTGTCTGTTATATGTTTAATAAATAATTTCTTACTTTTATACAAAATTGGCTATAAGCTCTGGTCTTTTCTTCTGTGTATGGAAACGGAAGCAATAGTTTCCGCTCGGTTTTCCGTTCATCGGTTCCTCTGACGGAAAGGTTGAATGGAACCTGAAGGCTGATGTGAACACTCCCAAAGCCCACAATTCCTGTCTGTATATTGTCACAATGTGTGCTTTCAATATTTCCATACGTACTTTAATTTTTTTTTATTTTTTTTTGTACATTTGCAACCTGTGTTTGTCCAGCCATCCTGGGACTAAAAGTCCCAACATGCCAAAAATCTTCAGATTTAATGTATAGTTTGACATCTGTGGAATCACAGGCTGCAGACCAGAATTCACACTAGCCAGATATTACACTGTAGTTAATGGGACTTTATGAAATCCCATTGACACTGTGTTGGTAATTTTTTTTAAAATTTTATTTATGATTACCACATCATGACCTGTTGGGTTGCGGATTTGGGGAAAATTGTGATGTTATATCAAAAATAGACTACACGTGTGATTTTGCTATAAAGAGGTATTTTAGCTAAAAGCATTTATCACCTATACACTGGATAGGTGATAAATGTTAGATAGGTGGGGGTCCGATTGCTAGAACCGATCACTAAAGCGATTGGCTGTTTCTATCCGGGTCATGGACTTTTAATGGATCAGTGAGGCACATTCTTAAAGGGAATGTGTTGCCAGCAAAACATGTTTTGTTTTTTTTTAGTTAAACAATTAGTGTGTAGGTGATTAAACATTGTTCTAATTTTTTTTATTTTTTTCACGAGTCAGGAAATATTATAAATTGGATTCAATTTATAATATTTCCCAGCACTGGTCACTAGATGGAGCAATTCCCAAAATTGCAGCATTGCATGTGGTAAAGCAACCACATTGCTTTATGCTGCAAAATTGGGAAAAAATCCCTCGCTCTAGTGAGCTCTCAGAATCCCCCCCTCCTTTATCCTGGCTAGTGCCGGGAGAAACAAGGGGATTGGACGGTCTAACCTCCTACACTGTGTGTCGCCATTTTTTGTGCTAACACACAGTGTAGTAGGTAGTAGGTTATCATACACTGCCGCTGCTCCATGTGCACAAGTCCGGACGCCGCGACCGGAAGTAGTAATCTTACTGTCCGGCCGCGACTTCTGGTCCACAGTAAAATGGCGCCGGACGGCGCGCATTTCAAATTGGACTGTGTGGGAGCGGCACATGCGCCGTTCCCACACACACGGCGTACACCATAGTGGATGGAACAGACCCCGTTCGCATTCCCTATGGGACTGGAGCTGCCGTATTCCATGTCTGTATGTGTCGTTAATCGACACATACAGAAATGGAAAAAAAAATGGCAGCCCCCATAGGGAAGAAAAAGTAACACACAAACACACAAATAAATATAAACGTTTTTAATAAAACCCTAACATAAAACTGATATAAAAAAAAAAAATTTGGTGACACTGTTCCTTTAACCACTGCTCCATTCAAACTTCTCCAAGCCACGGTCATGCGACTAGGGGGGAGAAGGGGCTGGAGGCCCTTGTTCTAGCAATTGGAAGGGATATCCAGTGGGTAGGTGATGCATTTGGCTCGAATAACCCTTTTATGGACGATGAATGGGATTTAGACACCCCCCCCCAAGCGGCACAGCCAGCAAAGATAGATCCTTGTGCATATCTATATCTTAAACTTGTTTTATATCGGTCATTTTCTGTTCTGTTTTAGTCTAATGGTTGGGATCCCAATGAAATGTTTCGATACAATGAAGAAAATTATGGTGTGGTATCAACATATGACAGCAGCCTATCCTCCTATACGTAAGTACAAAAGTAGTTTTGCATTAGAGGTTTTCTGGTTTCTGAAAATGGTTTTATTCATTGTATTCTAAAAAGTTAGAAAATTTTCTAGTATGCATTGCATATCCGTTTTTTATGGTTTTAACCCCTTCCCGATATCAGCCGTATATATATGGCGCACGCCGGGTGGGAAGTATGGAAGGGCTCACGGGCTGAGTCCGCTCCATAGGATGAGCGTGTCAGCTGTGTTACAGCAGACAATTCCAGGTAACGAGCTGCATCCCACTCAGCGCGATCCCGCTAGTTTCACCCGTTAAATGCTGCGGTCTATAGCGACCTTCGCCTTTAAATTACTAAAAACAGAGGGGCGGCCCCCTGTAACGTTCCAACGGTCGTCGTCATCGTCCCCGGTGAGATCAGGGGGTGCCGTTGGTTAGCATGGGGGCCTGATGAAGGCCCCCAGGTCTGCCATCTTTGTACTCCTATGAAGCCCGTGTTTTTGTTTAAAAAAAAAACAAAAAAACGTTTTTTTTTGTTTTTTTTTACCTAAAGCACAATGTAATTTTTTTTTACAAAACTAACTGGTATTGGCACGTCCGTAAAAGTCTGAACTATTACAATATAGCATTATTTAGTCCGCACGGTGAACGTAAGAAAATACAAAACTAAAACTAAGAATTGCTGTTTTGTGGTCACTTAATCTCCCACAAAAAATGAAATAAAAACTGATCAAAAAGTCTCATGTACCACAATGTACAAATATAAACCACAGCTCGCCCTGCAAAAGATAAGCCCACATACCGCTAAATCGACGGAAAAATAAAAGTTATGGCTCTCAGAATATGGCGACGACTCAAATTTTATTTTTAGCAATCGTAAAACACAAAAAAAAAACGATATCCATTTGGTATCCCTGTAATTGTATTGACCTGCAGAATAAAGTTAACATGCAGTTTTTACCGCATGGTGAATGCCGTAAAAACAAAACCACTGAAAAGATTGAGGAATCGCTAGTTTTTTTCCCTATTCCACCCCAAAAATATTTTTTTTTTCCAATTTCCCACTACATTATATGGTACAATAAATGGTGCTGTGAAAATCTACAACTCATCCCGCAATAAACAAGCCCTCATACGCCAATATTGATGGAAAAATAAAAAAAGTTACGGCTTTTGGAAGGTGGGGAGGAAAAAACAAAAGTGAAAATCCGAAAAATGGCTGCGGCGGGAAGGGGTTAAATAACTTTGGATGTAAACAATGAGTTCTCATTGAATTACAGCGAGCAGAGGTTGAAAATCTTATTAGGTAGATGCACAGCTCTGGTATAGGTATTTTATGAGAGCGCCCCCTTGTAACCGTACATGCACCTGAGTGATCATTACAACCTCAAGACAGATTTTAATCCTTCGAAATGTAACAATGAAGGCTGCCATTGTTTTACGCAAAGTATATTCGCACATAAATAAAACTTTTTACATTATATAAGAAAAAGTTACTTCATTTTTTTTTTCTTCTGAAACCTGAAAACCCCCTTCAAATTCTGTGCCATGTTAATATTCTATTCTTTCCTAATACATATGTAAGAACGTTAACTACTTTTTAAGCAGTGTTCCTTTGGAACGGGACAATTCGGAAGAGTATTTAAAGAGAGAAGCAAGAGCTGCTCAAATAGCTGAAGAGATTGAGTCAAGTACCCAGTATAAAGCCCGTGTTGCCTTGGAAAATGATGACCGGTCTGAAGAAGAAAAATATACTGCGGTACAACGCAACGTTTGTGAGCGAGAAGGACACTCTGTTGCTACTAGGTAGGAGATGTTAAAGTGTGTGTGTGTGTGTGTGTGTGTGTGTGTGTGTGTGTGTGTGTGTGTGTGTGTGTTCCTGAAAGAATGTGGCTAAGCTTTCTTGTTTATATGTATTATTATTTTTTTCTTTCTTTCTTTAAAGGGAAAATAAGTATGTTCCACCTGGACAGAGAAGTAAAGATGGCATGTCCTGGAGTAGCCACGGTGTAAGACAGAATTCACCAAGAATGGGCCAGTCTGGTTCTGGTCCTATTCCTTCAAGAACTGGATCCCATTCTTCAGACTTCAGCCCAAATTCTGGAGCTGATCAAAGAGTAGTAAATGGAGGCAAGTTTCTGGAAATGTATTGTCTGGATTTATTGAATTCTCACACTCTACCTATGATTGAGGCAAAGTGCGTTGCCTTTAATCTACTCTATTGTTCGATACAGTTAGTGATATCAATAGTATCAGATTGTAATTTCCCTTCGACTTTGAGACGTTTCATGTGTGGCAGGTATGTTATTATTGAAGGTATTAAGAAGTACAGATCCGTAAATTGAAACTCTCAGCATTACTCCCATATTTAATTCATTTGCCAAAACTGCAGGTTTAGTGCGAGAAACCATTTCCCCTCTGTTATTTTACTTTTTCTGTTGACTTGTTTTTTTCCCTCCTTTTTCATCCCATATTTTTATTTTTTATACTTTCCTTCATCTCATTTGTTCTGTCAGGTGTTCCCTGGCCATCGCCTTGTCCATCTCCTTCCTCCCGCCCACCTTCTCGCTACCAGTCAGGTCCTAACTCTCTTCCACCTCGGGCAGCCACCCCTACAAGGCCGCCCTCCAGGCCCCCTTCGCGGCCATCCAGGCCCCCGTCTCACCCCTCTGCTCATGGTTCTCCAGCTCCTGTCTCTACTATGCCTAAACGCATGTCTTCAGAAGGTACAATGCCTCTGTTTTTTGTTTGTTTTGTAAAACCCCCTCCACATCCTGCAACTATGCTTATGGATTTCATAGGACTTTGATAATCACATCTACAGCTTCAGTGTTCTGCAACCCTGGTCAGGCTTCCTAATGTAATCTATATAATTGGCTTAAGACTGCGTAGTTGGAATGCAGTAATTCCTTGCACTAGCGCGTAGTGCGTTCTGCAAAGCATGATCAGCTTGTCATTGTGTTGCTTGCATTCATTGCTCAGACAGCATCACTGAGGATTTAGGGAGTTGGTCATTTCTGAGTATCTGAAATGCTGGCATTACTATAGAGATTTCCTTAGTTACTGTAAAATATGTTTTGTGCATTGACTACTAATCTCTTTATCCACTCACTTTTTTTATAATAGTTATGGTTTACCTCGACGTAGGATAATGAAATGTCATTTTAACTTTTCACTCCTTTCTGCTTTTCCCCTTGCTTGTGGGAGCACCAATCATTAACCATTTATTTTTTAATTCAGAAGTTTGAGTTCGATTTAGATCAGGGGTGGGCAACCTTTTTTTTCTGCCTAGTGCCATTCGGATATTTCTACCATCATTAGCAGGCCATACCAAATTATCAACTTAAAAGTTTGCCTGCTATATTTGCTCAAACGTTTAAATAACTCACCCCTAACGTGATGGCTGGAACTGCTTCCCTTTGGTGAGGCGTGTGATGTTAGCCGCTATTGATGATGTTGCTACCACGTCGGTCAGTCTGGAGCTCAGTCGACTACAATGCTAAGTTTTGAAAAGAACTGCTCACAGCAGTAACTTGTTCCGACTTACTTAAAGGGGTTTTCCCATCAGGGACATTTATGCCATAATCACTGTATATGTCAGTTAGATGCGGGACCCACCTCTGGGACCTGCACCTATCTCTAGAACAGGGCCTGCCAAGTACTGTCATTCACTACTAGTGAATGAGGATGCGGCGGTTTGAGTGAGGCGGTCAGTGCGTGCCGGCTCAGGAGTGGACCAGTCCAGTCACCTGACCTCACATCAGGTCACTGAACTGGTCTACACCCGGGCCGGCACACACCGGCCTCACTCAGAGCGCCGCCCTCCTGCTTCTAAATGTAAGTGAGTAGGGCGAACTGAGCCAAGAAGGGTATGACATGGTGGTAGCGGCGGTCAGGGCGTGCTGTGACGGGAGTGGACTTGTCCGGTCACCTGACCTCACGTCACTGACTCAGGTCAGATGACTGGACTGGTTCACTCTTGGGCTGGCACGCACCGACCTCCCTCAGAGCGCCACCATACTTGACTCCATCCACCCTTCTCCTGCTCCTAAATGCAAGTGAGGTAGGTCGGACGGAGCCAAGTAGCGAATGACGCGGCACCAGCGCTGTCTGAGTAAGGTCCAGCCGGACGTTCCTCACCCCTGATTTAGATTGTGTGCTGGTTGAAATAGTGTGTTTCTGTGAACTTTTTTTGCCACCCCAAATTGTATATATGAAGCCTATTTAAAAAAGGAAAATAATTGAAACACTTTTTAATACCAAATTCCTGACAAACTATTTAGGCCTGGGCTGCATGGAGACTTTCTGCGGTACAACTGATGGATTTTAACTATTGAAGAAAAGAATACATACCGTAAATTATTTTTAATCTGTAGGACTGCAACTGTTAAAATCGATCAGTTGTGCTGCAAAGTCTATGAAGCCCAGGCCTATAGTCACCCATGTACTGATAGCACGTGTGTTTGCTATAGGGAACCCCTACCTAGTTTTTTTTCATCTCTATCTGTTCTGTAGAATGTGGATTTTATTCTTTTAGATTATGGTTGCTTGTGTTCTAGACAGAATTAATACATTCTGACCATATATTTAATTTCCATTTTACTAAATGATAAATTGCAAATATCATATGTCATAGGAGCACTTTTTTTTCTTTCTGTGAATTAATGTTTGCACGGCAACTCCCCATCCTCCCAACACCTTCCTTATTAATTTGCATACAGGTCACTTAACCCTTCCCCACCGCAGACCTTTTTCGGATTTTCATTTTCCTCCCCACACTCCAATAGTCATACGTTTTTTATTTTATTTTTTTTCCATCAGTATTGACGTGTGAGGGCTTGTTTTTTGGGGGACGAGTTGTAGATTTTCAGGGCACCATTTATTGTACCATATAATGTAGTGGGATACTGGAAATGAAAAATGTGTGGGGTGGAAAAGGAAAAAAAGCAGCGATTCCTCACCATGTTTTGGAGGGTCTTGTTTTTACAGCGTAAATTGCATGTTAACGTTATTCTGCGGGTCAATACGATTACGGCGATACCAAATTTTATATAGTGGGTTGTTTTTTGTTTTTTTATGTTTTACTACATTTACAAGGAAAAAACTGTTTGAAAATTGAGCAATAACTTTTTTTTTTTTGTTTCTAACCTATGTGAATGCCCCAGTCGCTATTGACTGCGGCATTCAATGGTTTAAATGAGCGGGATCCCGCTGAAGTGTTGGCTGTAAGAAGCGGGCTCAGCCCATAAGCCCGCTCCGTACTCCACCGCCCGACTTTCGCAGTGTTTATGCACGGCGGATGTCGGGAAGGGGTTCTCCAGGACTTTTATATTGATGGCCTCTCCTTACGATCGGGAATCAATATCAGATCGGTGGGGTCACAACACCATAGCGACTGCGCCTGGTATTGCAGTTCCTGTCCCATTCAAGTGGGTCAGGGCTGCAATCGCAGCCATAGCTGCTGTGGCATTGTACGACACCGCGCCCGGTAAACTTTGAGGACATATGAGGCCTAATCAGACAGCTGATCAGGGGGTGCCGGAAGTCAGACCCCCACCAATCTGATATTGATGACCTAGAGAAATCCTTTTTAATTATCATTTTCGACTAGACCATGTGATACCTAAAAACATGTTCACATTTGAGTTGTGGATTCAATTTATAACGGAAGCAACAATGCTGCATGCAGTGCTATTCTTCCCTTTAAATTTGCTGGGGCTTTGATAGATTCTGATGAGTGTGAGCAGAACCTATAGTAGATGTGAGCTTTGTCTACGTAATGTTTTTCTTTGTTCTTTTGCAAGTGTATCTTACAATAATGTGCTGTATATTATATTCACTACATAGAATCCTAGCTGTACAACCTGTTCCCTAAATGAAGACACACTGGGGATGAAAGCTAATCACTGTGGGTCGGTCATCCGACTTCCCCGTCGTTAAAGAGGCTCTGTCACCACATTATAAGTGGCCTATATTGTACATGATGTGATCTGCGCTGTAATGTAGATTACAGCAGTGTTTTTTATTTAGAAAAACGATCATTTTTGACGGAGTTATGACCTATATTGGCTTTATGCTAATGCGTTTCTTAATGGACAACTGGGCATGTTTTACTTTTTGACAAAGTGGGCGTTGTGGAGAGAAGTGTATGACGCTGACCAATCGGTGACCAATCAGCGTCGTACACTTCTCTCCATTCATTTATACAGCACATAGCGATATAGCTATATCGCTATGTGCAGCCACATACACTAACACTAACATTACTGCAGTGTCCTGACTATGAATATACATTACCTCCAGCCAGGACGGGATGTGTATTCAGAATACTGACCACTTCTCTGCATGTCTTTGTGATTTACAGCATAGCAGGCGTAGTCTCGCGAGATTACGCTGTAAACTGTCTTTTACAGCGAGAGCTCGCTGTGCTGTGCTGTGCTATAAATCAGAGACGTGCAGAGATGTGGTCCAGATTCTGAATACACATCACGTCCTGGCTGGAGGTAATGTATATTCACTGTCAGGACACTGCAGTAACGTTATAGTGCGTTTATGTGGCTGCACATAACGATATAGCTATATCGCTATGTGCAGTGTAAATGAATGGAGAGAAGTGCACGACGCTGATTGGTCAGCGTCATACACTCCTCTGTACAACGCCCACTTGGCCAAAAAGTACAACACGCCCAGTTGTCCATTGAGAAACTCATTAGCATAAAGCTAAAATAGGTCATAACTCAGTCAAAAATGATAGTTTTTCTAAATAAAAAAACACTGCTGTTATCTACATTACAGCGCCGCATGAACGATATAGGGCACTTATAATGTGGTGACAGCCTCTTTAAGCTATCACTAGTGGATTCTGCAGTAATTTCACTGTACTGCAGAGTTGGAGCCACTCTTTATTAGTTCAGAGCTGCTACAAAGGGGGTTCTCTATGACCCCTATATGCCCTGATAGAGCACATGAAAAGTGGTCAACCTAATCCAGTTGGGGAACCAGTGTAATTTATTTATTAACTTGTTTTAAATTAATTATTTACGATTATGTGCTTTAGGTTGTTCATCCTCCATACTTGGTTGGAATGCCAATTAACTAGTTGGCTTTACATTATTTAAGAGACCTAATTCTTTCCTGTGACTTAAATACGGGTCTGAGTGCCAGATTAGGTTGAATTTCCAGTTTGGTAAATAAAGCTGCCATGGAATGGGCCTGTTGTCTTTGCCAGGGTATAGTGTCTGGCGCCACCCAATATGAATTGACTGGTATGGCTCACCAACACTACTATGCAGGAAAGTATCTTTATGAAGCTTCGCTAGACACAGGTTAACGTGTTGCTCACTCTATGGAATTTACTGTGTTGATCTGCTGCGCTCTTTGGCTCAAAACTAGGGCAACCACTCTGCCTTCCAAACGCTCACTCTTCTTCGCTGGCACCTGTCTCTTTGGACCGTGATTGGACAAGATAGTTTCTGAGGCTACAGGCAGCAAAAGCATGTTTCTGCCTCAGAATAGACCCTGGCGTTCCGGTCTTCTCATGAAGTCTGGTCCTTGTGTTCAGTCCTTTTTGTCACTACACATGCCCCAGTTTAACAAGGCAGCCAGTTTAACAGGGCATGAAAAGGAAACAAGGCTTCAAGGCACAACCTTCCTGGCGTCTGCAGCCCTCCAAACAGGGTGCCGACAGGGCAACCTCTGCCTGAAGGTCACCCCCCACTCAGGCCTGCACCCTTTTCAGGATTTTTGGATCGCACATGTCTCAAATGCAATGGTCTGCAAGGCAGTTTCTGCGCATTGCAAAATAGTTTATTTTCACATCTTAATATGTCCGGCCAAACATCATTTTATCAGGTTTGTAGTTCAGTCCCACCACTATTAGTTTGTGGATCTTCCCTTCGAACTGGCAAATGATCATTAATGTGTTCACAAAGGTGTTCTCCAGTCATGGCACCTCCAGTCCAGTGGGATCTCCACGATCTCCCTAGACATTACGGTGAAAGCTTGTTCCGGAAACCTGGACAGTATTAAAATCACTCTAGACACACTTGCCTGCTTGGGCTGGGTGAAAAATTACCAGAGATCCTCGATCATTCCATCTATACAGATAATCTTCTTGAGTGGTTTTCAATACGGCTTCGGGCTCAGGTTCTTCGTTTCCAGGACAGTTTATCATCTCTTTGGCAGACTAGACCACTCTTCACCATTTAATCTAGACCACTTTGTTCCCATCTTCATCCACTTCTGCAGGTGATTCTATTCCGCTGGGATTGTCACCCGGCCTAGCTAGACCATCCTATTCTGCTCCCACTGACTGTGTGTCATGCACTCCAATGATGGCCCTCATCCATCTCTCAGGGTGGTTCCTTCCTCCTGCTTCACTGGACGGTTCTAACAATGGATGCCAGTCTTCGAGGCGTGGAGGCGTTTGGAAAGTCTTTGAATATCTCTCCACATTCTGGAGCTATGGGCGATCTTCTTGTTTTTTTTTTTTTTTTTTTTACTGGACTCCCTTGCTAGAGGTATCCAGCCATACAATGCCACGGCAGTACCCTACCTGAACTATCAAGGCAGGCGACCTGCAGTTTGACAGTGATGTCAGTCAGCCAGTATCCTGTCAAGGGCGGAAGGTCGCGTTCCGGCTCAATTTGCGGTCCACTTTCCACAGTGGATAGTGGACTTCCTCAGCCGAGAGTGTCTAGACCAATGAGTGCTCTCCATCCGGATGCCTTTGAGCAGCTATGCACTAGACGGGGAACCCCAGATGTGGAGCTGATGGTGTCTAGGTACAATTTCAAACGTTCATAGTTTGTATCACGGAGACGGGATGCTCTGGTCAGTTCCAGGAGCCAGTTCAGCCTTCTGCACGTCTTTCCTCCCCTGCCTTTTCTTCCCAAGATTCTCAGGCGACTCAAAGCAGAGGGCATCGCAACAGTCCCGGTGGTCCCGGACTGGCCTTGACAGGTGTGGTGCGTCTTCTTAATCTCCATCCTGTCCAACATTCCCTACCATCTGCCACGCAAGGCTGATCTACTATCTGAATACAGGGAGGCATTCGAGGCTAACTGATCATGTTGGCTATTGGCAGTGAGGTGTATCGCATTAAAGGCAAGGTTCCTCCATCAGATATGTTGGTACCTCTCGTGCGGTGCTCCATCTAGCCTATGCTCAGCAGGTATAAAAGGCTGCTTCCTGTTTTTTGTTTTTTTCTCTCCCCCCCCCCCCCCCCCCCCATAATTCCCATACCGTTGCAAAGTCTTAAAGGGTACACACTTTTTTGCTTCCTCAGATGCATCCCTCGGTTGTAAGGTTCTGCAGGCAGCACTGGAGTAGATAAGTCTGTTTACCCCTTGTTTTTTGTTTTCTATCCCCTTCCACTGGAGACTGCTTTTGGACGCCCCGCTGTGTCCCCCAATGACACGAGCGAGGAAAGAGTATTTTTGTCAATCGCTGTAATCTTCTCTGAGTTTATTGGGGGACACCGCTTCCACAGTTAATTTTTTCTATTTAAAGAGGCTCTGTCACCAGATTTTGCAACCCCAATCTCCTATAGCAGCAGATCGGCGCTGCAATGTAGATTACAGTAACGTTTTGTTTTTTTTTCTAAAACGAGCATTTTTGGCCAAGTTATGACTATTTTTATATTTATGCAAATGAGGCTTTCTTAAGTACAACTGGGCTTGTTTAAAGTTAAGTACGAGTGGGCGTGTATTGTGTGTGTACATCTGGGCGTTTTTACTTCTATTCACAACGCCCAGCTAGTAAAAGAAGTGTATGATGCTGACGAATCAGCATCATCCACTTCTCTTCGTTAACGCCCAGCTTCTGGCAGTGCACAGACACACAGCGTGTTCTCGAGAGATCCCGCTGTGACGTCACTTCCTGCCCCAGGTCCTGCATCGTGTCGGACGAGCGAGGACACATCGGCACCAGGCGACAGAGGCTACATCGACTTACCTGCAAACGCCGATGCTGCTGCAGAATCAACTGTAGCCTCTGTCGCCTGGTGCCGATGTGTCCTCGCTCGTCCGACACGATGCAGGACCTGGGGCAGGAAGTGACGTCACAGCGTGATCTCTCAAGAACACGCTGTGTGTCTGTGCACTGCCAGAAGCTGGGTGTTCACAAAGAGAAGTGGATGATGCTGATTCGTCAGCATCATACACTTCCATTCACAACGCCCAGCTAGTAAAAGAAGTAAAAACGCCCCGATGTACACACACCATACACGCCCAGTTGTACATAACTTTAAGCACGCCCAGTTGTACTTAAGAGAGCCTCATTTGCATAAATATAAAAATGGTCATAACTTGGCCAAAAATGCTCGTTTTTGAAAAAAACAAAACGTTACTCTTATCTACATTGCAGCGCCGATCTGCTGCAATAGGAGATAGGGGTTGCAAAATCTGGTGACAGAGCCTCTTTAAAGAGGCTCTGTCACTAGTTTAGTAATGCCTTATCTTCTGTCTAATCTAATAGGCGCTGTCACACTGATAATGCTAGTGAAAATTGTGTCCCAAAGCGTTTATTATTTTAAGTTATGAGCTTTTTTTCTAAATATGTAAATGAGCATTTTTTCAAAGAAGTGAGAGGTGACCACAGCGATTCTCCTGAGGTGGAGCTATCTCACAGCCTCGGACGCTGTCCTATCAGCATGAAGCTGCTTCACACAGTGTGAGAGATGGAGGCTGGAGGGAAGGGGGATCACTTCCAAAACCATAGCTCGGCTGTCGACCACCTAGAACAGCTCTTGTGGCATATAAAAGAGGAGATTCTAATCTTTCATATGACATCAGGATCGCAGTTCTAGCTGTGACACAACTGGAGATATCCCCAGTTGAATACACAGTTGGGAGTAGAAGCTGTGTACTATATGATCACACTGTTGCTTGGCAAGGAAGGGGGTGAAAAGAAAGTCACCTTCTATTTGGCGATTAGAGCCACAATAGCATGTTTAGAAAAATGCTCATAACTTTGCAAATGTTTTTTTGAATGAGCGTCCAAACGGAAAGCATTCGATTTCAATGGTAATTCCTTTGTTTCAGATGCATTCCGTTTGCCTCTGTTCGCTAGGTTTCTGTTTTTTGTCACTAAAGCAAAAGTGCAGTCTGCAGCATTTTCAATCCAATGGTCGTTCTAACGGAAGCGATGCTTTCTGTTTTGGACTCTCGTTCATCTCTTCCTCTGAGAGAAGAGAGTTAAACTGAGCTTAACGGTAGTGTGAACTTAGCCTAATAAACATACTGCCTGAGTCCTATGAAGAGATACTTTAAAGGGAATGTGTCGCTAGAAATTGTTTTATTTTTTTTTAGTTAAACAGTTAGTGTATACATGATTAGACATTGTTATAATTTTTTTAAATTTTTTCACATGTCAGGAAATATTATAAATTAGATTCTAATTTATATCATTTCCCTGTGCTGGTCACTAGAGGGAGCAATTCCCAAAATTGCAGCATTGGCATGTGGTGAAGCAACCACATTGCTTTATGCTGCAAATTTGGTGTAAACACAAACGCTCTAGTGTCCTCACAGAATCCACCCTCCCTTATCCTGGCTAGTGCCAGAAGAAAGGAGGGGGTTGAATGAATGTTCAAACCTCCTACACTGTGTGCCGCCATTTTTTGAGCGAATGCACAGTGTAGTAGGCTTACATACAGTGGTAATCACACAGTAAAACACGAACATACACAGACATAACTTACCTGCTCCTGCCGCCGCCGCTCCCTCCGGTCCGTACGCTCCGTCTGCTCCTAGTTTTTGCTTCAGAACACATGTCCAGAAGCCGCGACCGGTAGTAGTCCTCTTACTGTCCGGCCGCGGCTTCCGGTCCACAAGAAAATGGCGCCGGATGTCGCTTGGCCGAACACCTTCCATTTGGACTGTGTGGGAGCGGCTCACAGCATAGTGAATGGAACGGCTCCCGTTCGCATTCTCTATGGGGCTGTATGTGCCGTATTCCATGTCTGTATGTGTCGTTAATCGACACATACAGAGATGAAAAAAAAAAAGGCAGCCCCCATAGAGAAGAAAAAGTTTGAAAAAAAAAAAAAGGTAAAACACAAACACACAAATAAATAAAAAATGTTTTAATAAAACACTAAAAGCAAATTGATCTAAAAAAAAATTTCCCCGCGAAACCCGTCCTTTAAGAACATCACAAACTGATAGACATATATCCTTTCTGAAAGTGCGTACTATAGGGCAAGCCCACCAGGTATGATGGGTAGAGTCAAGGGAAAGGTAACCCCAAAAACGTGTGTGTGGGGGGGGGGGGGGTAGTCTAGGTTATATTATATGTATTCTGTCTGGGACCATATAAGCTCTATGGAGGATTTTCAGTGGTTTTTCCATAAAGGACACTTGCCAGCTGCTCCTGCTCAGTGTTTCACACATTCAATGCCTCATGGAGATAGGCAATTGAGACCCTATATCCTCCTCCCATTGTAACCTAAATTGGAGTTTACCGTTATCCTGTGGTGTATTCAATTCATAAAGCAGAGATAGCTGACCAATTCTAGATAGGGAATATAATGCCAACAGCTTATAGGTAGAATAGTCCAAGGTCCCATCCTGCCCCACGTAGGATCGTAAAAAATAAAATACTTGATTAACTCTAAACTCCTCCTCAGATGAAGGTTTATGAGCGGAAGGGAAGGTTTCTCTGCATAGTAATCGGCTGTTTGCAAGAAAGTGATGAACTCTAGTTAATTTACGTCCAATCCAACACTAAAAAGGGTAGAATCCTGTCCAGGTGGGAATAAATGAGTATGTGGTATGTGGGGGGGGGGGGGGGCTGGGGAAATATTAGATTGGAGATGTAGCTTAAATGGGCTTTCCCATGAGGGACATTTATGACCAATCCACAGGATGACATAAATGTCGGATGCAGGTCCCACCTCTGGGACCCACACCTATCTTTAGAAGGGGGTCCCATAAACCCCGTTCTAGATTTGGTTACCGAACTGTTACGGAAACTGCATAGCTCGCATGCTACGTTGCTTGTGTAACTGCCATTCACTACTATGGGAGTTATGGAAACCGCGTAGCTCAGCGAGTTACGCTATTTCCGTAACGTCCGACCATGTAATCAGGAAGTGTCGGAATCCGCGTGAGCACAAAAAGCTAGGACTGGGTTTAAGGGGCCCGTTCTAGAGATAGGTGTGGGTCCCAGAGGTGGGACCCGCATCTATCTGGCATTTGACACATCCTGTGTATTTGTCATGAATGTCCCTCATGGGAAAACCCCTTTAAACCGGACAATTCTCCATAGGAGTAAAGCGTGGAAGGGTAATGTAGCTTGAAGGTGTAAACCACTAGGAAGTGGACCTTTGTGCCACATCAGGGCAGACTAGGAGTACAGGGTTAAAAGGGAAGTCTCTAAGGAAATCCAAAGAGGACCAGGAGTAATTGCATTAACCAATGTAAGTTGAGCTAAACTAGCTGATCAATATTTTACTAGATTGGGAACAGAGCGAGGCCACCCAACGTTTTATGTAAATACTTAACCGATTTCTTAATTGTGTTTTTATGGGATCTTTACAAAAGGGAGGAATAAAATTATCTTTAAAATGTTTTAACGTTTAGATGACCTGTTGTACAGACCAGATATAAAATGGTTATCGGCCACAAGCTCACATGTTTTGTTTTTTTTTGTTTTTTGTTTTTGTTTTTTTTAGTAATTTTGTTTTCTCCCATTAACATCCTTAAAATGAACAAATCGTTGCTAGACCTACGATATCTGCCACAGTGTATCCTGAAGAAAACTGAATTGAATGTTGATTCATCCACTTCTCTTAGGTGAAAATGGGTTGACAATCTCGTGTCTGACCGTTATCCGTGTTGCACACCTCCCATTCTGGGTTCTGTAATATTTTTTGTGTTATTACAGGGTCATTATATTGACTTAAATCACGCTTTACGTCTATATCCACATACACACTCCATACCTGCCAGTATTGAAATACTAACTAGCTTGAGTACCATCAGGTAGGTGTGGACATTAATATGAAAGGTGATTTGAATCAAAATGGTGTGTATGTGGCAACCGTGAACGTGAGAATAAGTGGAACAAGCCGTATTGTCCGGTCGTCACCACAACCGCCATAAAGAGAACCTGTCTACAGCATTCCACCTATTGAACTCTACCCACCCCTTTCTGGCAGCTGCTGTCAAAAGTTCATTGCTCAAAAACTGGCACGCCCACAATGCCAAAATCTCATCTGAGATGGCACGCATGCGCCCGTCGTGTATGTTCCCCATACCCTTCCCTGTTTCGTCCTGTCCTTAAATCTAGTTACTGTGCATGCGCCACTATGGTGTCCCGTTGTGTGCACGCACCAGAACAGGACATCAATGCGCAGGCGCGGGATTTCGTGTGTGCTGGGGGAAAAGTGGAGCTGTCCATCAAAAGTAAGGAGGCGGAGTTTACTCGGAAAGCCCTGAGGAATGAAGAGATGACTCTTCCCGAACGAAGATATGACTTTTATGCTCATTACCATATGGCACGGAACACTAAAGAACTGAATACTAATATTATAAAGCCTACTTAGAAGATCATTATAGGGTACATGAAAATGATTTTTTGCTCACTTCCACCAGGTATTGCTGGTTAGATAGGCGAAATGCATTGAACTGGTTCCCTTTAAGCCTACTGCTGTCGAGTCTAGAGCTACACGGCGACTTTGTGCTCATGAGCCTGCTTTAATTTACAATACAATACATGTTGGTGGAGTTTTCAAAACATTCTTCAGCCATTGCGGAAATAATCTTTGCGGAATTCAGGACATGCTGTGGAAATGTGGCAGATTTTCACTCCAGATTTCGCCTCTTGCAGTGCAAAGGGTGAAATCCACATGTAAGACATACAGATTTTTTTTCCCGGCGGAAAATCTACACTACGTCTGGACGTAATGGCAAATGATGGTGCTGTTGTCTTTTCCACTGTGCACGGTGCTGGTGCTGTTGTATGCACCTGAAATAAGATTGTATTCTTTGTAGGAGGAGCTCCCGAGTCAAAGGTACAATTTGCATGATTACTGCACTTTGTAACTCCATGACCGATCCTCTTTAAAGGCTAGGTAAACCTTTTTGAAGCTTCTTCCATTTTTTAGTTTAAAAAAAAACAAAAACGTATACTTTAGTGTGTTGTGCAACTTTGTAAGTTGTGAACTTCCATTTGATAGACCTGCTGTTACAGAAGCCGTTAGTCCCGCTGACCTGACTAATTCAGGTTTCAGCGCACTATACAGGTTCTATGTATCCAGGATACATAGAAGCTGTATCTGAAAATGTTTTAATAAAAATAAATTAGAGTTGCACAACACCCTAAAATACTGTTTTAGTAAAAGAAAAAAGGCTTCAAAGGTGTACGTAGCCTTGAAGCACTGATGGCTTAGCAAAGGAGTAAACTACTTAATTTAAAATTGAATGTAGCTTTAGGAATTTTAAATTTTTTTTAATTTTTTTTTATTTTAAATTACTTCTGGTAGTTCCTATCAAATGGTCCAAAAATCCTATGTCTATGCCAGATGTATGTATTGTGTATTTGTGTTAAAAATATACTTACATGGCTTTTGTTGGCTGCATGCCGATTCTAACTTTTCTGCAATTAAATATTGAAGCTTGTTCTTGTGCTAACAGATGTGTGGTAGTCTCTTTGCTATTCTGTCTGCTTTTCATGACTGCTGTGATGGCAAAAATTTTGTGGAGTTGCACCTGTTTTCAGCAAAGAATTGTGAAACCCCACTTCCCAAGCGTAGCATTTACCAGTGTTTGTATGTATATTATTAAACTGAAGTTTACTTGGAGCGTTTTATGATTTTTAGGACCTCCAAGGATGTCTCCCAAGGCACAGCGGCATCCTCGAACCCATAGAGTTTCTAATGGTAGGAGCACAATGTGTGGAGGTCTTGAATTTGTTTCTCGCAATGAGCCTGGAGAAGGGTCTGCGCCACCTGTGGCTCGAAACAGCTCCTCAGGTGGCACTTGGTCATCAGTTGTGAGTGGAGGTCAGTCGAAAAAAAAAAAAAATTCTCTATTTTGCTGGCAGCCTTTTTAAACTAAACTTTGTTTCTAATGAGGTGTGACATAATCCTAAAAAGGCAAATGTATGTCATTTTGGGTAATATCTGTTAATGCCCAGTATATACATCCGGTAAATTACTTATTTGTAGAATGGTAATCCTCATCTGGCACCGTGCATGTCATGTACTAGTTCCAATTGTCAAATTATTTTAATTTCTGAATTTGTGCTTTGTTTGTAGTGCAAAGACTTTCACCCAAAACCCACAGGCCCAGATCTCCAAGACAAAGTGCTTTGAGTGGTGCCACAGGACCAGCTGTAAGCTCACCCCAGCCTGGTTCTGTTGCACCAGAATCTGTTACCATGCCGGTACCCACTGGATCTCCAACGCCTGCTAGCCCAGCTTCCAATAGAGCAGTTACTCCCTCTAATGAAGGTATGTGTGTGTGTGTGTATGTATGTTGTTAGGTTGACATTTTTTTATTTTGTTTTCTTCTTGGAAGGGAAAAAAACAACTTGTTTAGCTTGTCTCAAGTTTCATACTTTTGTAAGAAAGCTAGCTAAACTAACAGTGCGTTTTCTGCTCTACCTTTGTAATTTATCCTGCGTCCCTGTAGTCCATATAGAATCCTTTGATCTAGGACCTGGCTTAATTTTTCTAATATACCTAGAAATTACTTGCATTAGGAGCTGTTCTTCTATGTTCACAGGTGCTCACACAAAACCAAATTATGGACAGTACTTACACTCACAAGCTGTCTAATGTCATAGACTTTAAAACAGAACAATGTGTACCATGGTTGCACTTTGGGGCATATTTTTTGAAGACTGGCATTTCGTACCCCAGTCTTACTGAACAGAGCGCTGAAGTAAAATGGCCCTAACTTATTAAGAGTAACACACCTCCGTTATAAATTAGGCGCATCTCTGGCTGTCTGTGTGCCAGAAAAGGAATTCTCAGCCAGCTATGAGCTGGAGTAGATTTCCAGTATAATTTCTGGCATTATGATGAATTTGTGAAGCTGTAAGTGGCCACGCCCCTCCCACTTAGTCCCGCTAACATTTTTGCACCCAAACTGAGTTTTTGCGCAAATTGAAACTTTTCAACACCAGAAAACTGGCTTAGAGTGCTTTATTTTCCCCTACATTTTAATTCTCCCTACATATTAGTTCCTACATATCGTTTCAAGTCTAGATGCCAAAAACAAGGCCTGTTTAATTGGACTTGATCTGTAAGGAGGTAGTCTCCCCTAGAAGCATTTCTTTTGGCGCAGGATATCTCTATACACTGAGTCCAGTGGAGCATTTACTGCTCCGCACATATGGTTCTGTTATGTATATGAGCCCTAACACTTAGACATACTACAGGAAATACCTGGTAGGTCCTTTACTTTACATAAGAATGTAACCATTTTAAAATCTTACTATTTGGCCAAGGTTTATTTTATTTTTTTAAATCAAATAAGTTTTTATTGACCATTTTACAAAGATAAAACCTTTACAAACATTGTACAGTCCCGTCCTAACCCACCCTCCCACGTGCAAAAAGTTGTGTAGTGGCCAAGATTTCAGTGCTTGAAGTTACAGGCTCTAAGGCCCCATGCACACGACTGTGCCCGTAATGACGGCTTGTGATTACGGGCACAGATGGCCGCGCACAGCTGTCCGCATTTGCAGACCGTGCTCACATTATAAAGTATGGGAGCACGATCTGTAAAATAAAAAAATAGGACTTACGGGAAGGTGCCGTTGGCCATAGAAATTGATGTGTCCATAATTACGGACAAAATCTACGGTTGTGTGCATGGGGCCGAAGCGTGTTATTGTACTACTTCCAGATCATCCGGACAATACCACCGGTTCAGTGTTACCACAGCAAACGAAAGGGACTAATTGCATTCACATAATGTTCACATTGTAATAAGAGTATCAGTTGTTTGTTTGTGCACATTTAATTTAAAAAGGGGTTCAGATATCCACCCCGTTCGGTGACATTATTTAAAGGGGGAATGTGTCGCTAGAAATTTTTTTTTTTTTCAGTTAAACAATTTGTATTTAAGTGATTACACATTTTTTTTTATTTTTTCACAAGTCAGGAAATATTATAAATTAGATTTTAATTTATAACATTTCCATGTGCTGGCCACTAGAGGGAGCAGTTCCCAAAATTGCAGCATGGTCACTGTGGTAAAGCAACCTCATTGATTTATGCTGCAAATTTGGGGTGGACACACTTCTCTAGCGTCCTCACACAATCCCCCCTCCCTTCTTCTGGCTAGTGCCAGGAGAAGGAAGGGTTTGAATGTCTTCAAACGTCCTACACTGTGTGTGCCGCCATTTTCTGAGCGACTGCACAGTGTAGGAAGATCAGATACAGGGCTCAGCAGACAGTATCACACGAACATACACGCACATCACATACACAAACAAAAATTACCTGCTCCTGCCTCCGCTGGTCTACGCTACTATTCCTTGCGCATTCGCTTCATTGACCATATGGCTGGAAGCCGCGTCCGGAAGTCGTCCTCTTACTGTCCGGCCACGGCCACATGAGATTGGCGCCGGATTTCGCTCTATGAACGAGCTTCGTTTTGGTCTTTGTGGGAGCGGCGCATGCGCCGTTCCCACACAGACGGCGTACGCTTCTGAGAATGGAACGACCCCCGTTCGCATTCTCTATGGGGTTGTATGTGCCGTATTCCATCTCTGTATGTGTCGTTAATCGACACATACAAAGATGAAAAAAAAAAATGGCAGCCCCCATAGAGAAGTAAAAGTAAACATACATTAAAAAGTAAAAAATGAGAACACTATTAAATAAAATTGTTGTTAATATTATATTAAAAGCAATATAAAAAAAAAAAATCATGACACCTTCCCTTTAAAGAGGCTCTGTCACCACGTTATAAGTGCCCTATCTCCTACATAAGGAGATCGGCGCTATAATGTAGGAGACAGCAGTGCTTTTTATTTAAAAAACCGATCTGTTTTCACCACTTTATTAGCGATTTTAGATTTATGCTAATGAGTTGCTTCATTCCCAAGTGGGCGCGTTTTTACTTTAGACCAAGTGGGCGTTGTGCAGAGGAGTGTATGACGCTGACCAATCAGTGACCAATCAGCGTCATGCACTCCTCTCCATTCATTTAGTCAGCGCATAGGGATCCTGCTAGATCCTTATGTGCTGTCTTATACTAACACATTAACGATACTGAAGTGTTTAGACAGTGAATAGACATTCCACGGGATGTCTATTTACAATCTCTGCACTTCGTTACTCTGTCTGTGGTAGTTACAGCAGAGGAAGCGTAATCTCGTTGTAACCTGTCATCTACAGCGTAATCTCGCGAGATTACGCTTCCTCTGCACTTCGTTACTGTTTCTGTGGTAGTTACAGCAGAGGAAGCGTAATCTCGCGAGATTACGCTGTAGATGACCGGTTACAACGAGATTACGCTTCCTCTGCTGTAACTACCACAGACAGAGTAACGAAGTGCAGAGATTGTAAATGGACATCCCGTGGAATGTCTATTCACTGTCTAAACACTTCAGTATTGTTAATGTGTTAGTATAAGACAGCACATCGCGATCTAAAAGGATCCCTATGCGCTGAGTAAATGAATGGAGAGGAGTGCATGATGCTGATTGGTCAGCGTCATACACTCCCCTGTACAACGCCCACTTGGTCTAAAGTAAAAACACACCCACTTGGGCATTAAGCAACTCATTAGCATAAATCTAAAATCGCTAATAAAGTGGTGAAAATAGATCGTTTTTCTAAATAAAAAGCATTACTGTCACCTACATTACAGCGCCGATCTCCTTATGTAGAAGACAGGGCACTTATAATGTGGTGACAGAGCCTCTTTAAATACTACTTTGTCTTTGTAGCTAAGGATTCTCGATTACAAGATCAGAGGCAAATTTCCCCTGCTGGTGGCAGAGACACTATTAAACAAAGTGATTCTTCTACGTTTAGCAAATCTGAAAGCAAAGGTATGTGCATAAATACAAATTTTATAAAATTTGATGGGAAAATTCACCTTTCACCTATGCACCGATTCATGTTGGACCATAAAAAAGTTTTCAGATACAAAAAAACAAGTGTTGCTACACGCTTTATTCTAGTACGTGCAAAGTACAATGTTGTTAAATTGTTACTATAATGTATTTTCCTTACGATTTGTTGAATTTTCAATACAAATAAACCCAAAAAACACTGTTCGGAGCCCTATTCCTAGTATGTTGATGAGAATTTTCTTTGGTCTGTTTGACCATTGGAGTACAATCAAATGTTTGTATTTAACTAAATCCCTTTGTAAGCATCTGTGACTGTCCAACACAGGTCTATAAAAATGTGAAACAATTGTCTGTTTTAATTTTCAGCTGTGTCGCCAATGGTTTCAGAGCAACGAAAGCAATTGGATGATTTAAAGAAGTTTAAAAATGATTTCAGGGTATGTATTGGAATTCCTTTTGGATTTAAACCCGATCACTTCTAAGGGCGTATGGTAATACGTCATGACTTCTTAAAGAACATGGAAAACTTTTTGGAGTCTGTTTTAGTTAAAAAAAAAAAAAAAAAAAAAAAAAAGGCTTTTTTTTTTTGTTTTGTTTGGTTTTTATTAAAAATAATTTACTGTATCCAGGATACATAGAGACTGTATCTTAAAAAGTAGAGTGCTAGAGCATAGATCTTTCGATCCTGGTTTTACTTAAAGAGGCTCTGTCACCACGTTATCTCCACAACGCCCACTTGGTCAAAAAGTAAAAACACGCCCAGTTGTCTATTAAGAAAGTAATTAGCATAAATCTAAAATAGGTCATAACTCAAACGAAATAAAAAAACACTTATCTACATTACAGCGCCGATCACATTATGTAGGAGATAGGGCACTTATATTGTGGTGACAGAGACTCTTTAAATGCAGATTTTTGCCTTTAATACCGTGATATCGAGCTCTGGCAGCAATATTTGGGGCTTTTGGCAAATTTTTTGCATGTTTTGCAAAACGTTATGCTTTGATGCCAAATTATATTATGCGATTTTAAGTCCTGGGTGATGTTTTCGCAATGTCTTCTTTCATAAAATATATAGATGTAGGGGGGAATAATATATTTTTTATTTTAGAATCTTCATTTGTGCTTGTCAAATTGTGAAAATTGTCCCAGCACAAAGGGGTTAAGGGTTGGAAGTTTCAGAGGTGTTTGCTGATTTTTATTTGTCTCTATAGTTACGTTCTAGTCCTGATGCTATTGATCAGCTTCTTGGAAAAAATTGTGATAACTTGGAGAAGCCCAGAGAACTTTTGAAGGACAAGTCTGACTCTAACTCCAAGGAGTCTGCCAGTGAAAGTGGCAGTAATGCACCTACAAGCAACAGCAGCAGTAAGCCTTGCAGCCCCAGCATCTCCCCGTCTATTAGCAGTAGTGGTTCTGAACACAAAAGAGGGCCAGAGGTTACATCACAAGGTGTACAGACCTCTGGACCTGGAAAGCAGGATCGCGAAGACAAGGATGACAAAAAGGAAAATGCCTCAGAGTGAGTGTATTACCATTTGCCTTGAACAAATGAGTTGTGGAGTCATTTAAAGCAAGCTAGTCTTCAGAAGAGATGTGTAAGAGGAGGGGGCATGATAAATTTGAGGGAGGGGGATGCTACTGTTTCATGTAAAGTCCCCTCAACACTTTAAAGGTTAAAACTCGGCTTCTGCACTATAAGAGCTGTTAAAACCAGTTCTTGATGTAGACTATTCCCCTATTGATCAGAAATTGTTGATCGCTTCAAAAAAAAAAAAAGGCATAGATATTTTCTAAAAAAAAAAAATAACATCAGTGGTTATGTATAGATTTCTTGACTGTTGATCTCCTCCCTGGATCAGGAATTACATTTTTTCCCCTTTTTAGATCCTGTTCACACAGTTCTTTTGCAGGCAGATAATTTTTTTTTTATTTTTTTTTTTTACCTATTTCTTCAACAGGCAAAGGAAAAAACCTTCAAAACCGCGTTAGCCATTCGTGGCTTATTTTCCGTCTCCCACTGATTTCACTGGGGTTTTTGAGGCAGAGGATATGTCATAAATGTCCGATAGATAACCCCTTTCTAGCTTTTTGTGCTCTCCCGTCCACTTAATGATTACATGGTCGAGTTATGGAAACAGCGTATCTGTATCCTAGTGAATGGCAGGTACAGAAGCAGCTTAGCACCTATCTAAAGATAAGTGCGGGTCCTAGAGGTGGGCACTGTATCTATCTGACATTTATCACATCCTGTGGATATGTCATAAATGTCCTTCATGGGAAAACCCCTATAAATGCCGCTAACAGCGGTCGCTGTTCCAGGCCGTTATAGCAGTGTGTCAGCTGTAAAACATAGCTGACACCTGCAGTGTTCGAGCAGCTGACACCTCAGCGCAGCCCACTGGAAACCTCACCCCCCCCCCCCCCCTTCATGACGTGGGTCGGGATGGGGTTAATTAAGGAAACAATCAGATTTATTCTTGCTAAAAACTGCGTCTTCTAGTCTGAGAAATACGGTAATACTTCCTCATCTTATAGTCTTAGAAATGTATTGCTCTTATTCAAAATTTGTATGACAACACTGCACCTGAAATATTTTAGAATGGGACCTATTGTCATCAGAATATCTCAGTAGTGCAGCCTCCAACTTAATTTAGAGCCCTGCACTTGAATAATAATTGTCTTTCTCTTTCAGGCAAGTGAGAAAATCTACTTTAAATCCGAATGCCAAGGAGTTCAATCCACGATCGTATGCTCAAGTAATTACTTTTTATTTTTTTTACTTCTGTTTATTTGGTTTCATATATTTATTTACTTATTAACCCCTTAGCGCACCAGGACGCATGGTACGTCCTGGTGCGGGGGGTGATGTCTGGAGCGCGCTCCATATGCTGCGGGTGTCGGCTGTGTTTTACAGCCGACACTCAGGGCTAACTGCCAGGAGCAGCGATCGCGCTGCTCCTGTATGTTTAACCCCTCAAATGCTGCAGTCAATCGCAACCGCAGCATCCGACAGCTCATCGCCCCCCCCCCCGCCCAACGCAACGAGATCGGGGGGTGACGATGGCTGTTATGGCAGCCCAGGGACCTAATGAGGGCTTAACAGATGCCTGTAAAAATGACGATATACTGCAATGCATTAGTATTGCAGTATATTGTACCAGCGATCTAACAATCCGTGGTTCAAGTCCCCTAGGGGGGCTAATAAAATGTGTAAAAAGAAGTAATATAAAGTTTTTAGAAGTTTAAAAAAAATAAAAAAGTTCAAAAAACACCCCTTTTACGATTTTTCCGCTAAAGTAATGTAAAAAATAAAACGAGTAAATAAAATTGGTATTGCTGCGTCCGAAAAAGTCTGAACTATTACAATATAGTGTTATTTAATGCGCACGGTGAAGGCCGTAAAAAATAAAAATTGTAAACCGCCAAAATCGCAGTTTTTTGCTCACCTTAGCTCCCAAAAAAAGTCATAAAAAGTGATCAAAAAGTCATATGTACCAACAACTGGTGCCAATAAAAACCACAGCTCGTCCCGCAAAAAATAAGCCATCCCACCGCTCAATGCACGGAAAAATAAAAGTTACGGCTCTCAGAATGTGGTAAAACAAAACTTTTTTTTTATTTTTTTTAACAACGTTTTTTGTTTTTTTAAAGTAGTAAAATATAAAAAATCTGATCTCACCGTAATCTTATTGAGCCACAGAATAAAGTTAAGTTGTTGTTTTTACCACACGATGAAAGACTTAAAAACGGAACCCAAAAAATAATGGCGTAATCGCAGTTTGTCACAATTTCAGCCCGCAAATAATGTTTTTTCAGTTTCCAAGTACATTATATGGTACTTTAAATGCTACCAATAGAAACTACAACTCCTACCGCAAAATATAAGCCCTCACACCACTCTATTGACGGAAAAATAAAGATGTTATGGCTCTTGAAGTGAAAAATGAAAATAAAAAATCAAAAGATGGCTGTGTCCTTAACGGGTTGTCCAGTCTCTAAAAGTGCTGCTTCCGCTTCATTCCTTCTGTGAATTGCCGACATACTTGTAGCAGCAGTTCACAGTATTACAGCCTTCTCCCATTCACTTTAATGTACAAGCAGATAAGTCAAGAAAGGGAAGCCACGCTCAAACAAGCGCTGTGGTCCCTTCCAAACAGCTGATCGGCGGGGGTCCCGTGAGTCTGACCCCGACTGATCAGATATTGATGGCCTATCCGGAGGATAGGCTAGCTTTCCAATTTACAATATTGTAGCTCTAGTTACTGCTGACATGTCAAATCACTCCTGTATACATACAGCATTGTATCTACTAATTTTTATTAGTTTGGAGGGCCAGCCATTAGGGCTAATTGTTCCACCATTGTGTGAGCCCTTATCCACTTCAGGACCAGCCCATTTTTGGTCTTTAGAATGTAGCATCTTTTTTTTTTTTTTTTTTTTTTTTTTTTTTTTTATGTATTTATTTTTATTATTTAAGTCTCATAGAGCCATAGCTTGTTTTTTTTTATTATTATTAACCCCCTACCTGCACGACTCAGTAACTATACCTCGTCGCGGGAGGTTACTTCCCGCACGAGGACGTATACTTACGGAGTCGTTCCCGGTGCACCGTGTCGGCAACTGTGCACAGGGAGGTCAGCTGTCTGTGACAGCTGACACTCCACTCTTGCCATCCAGCGGTCCCTTGACGCTGAATTCGGCAATTAACCCCTTAAATGCAGTGATCGTTTGTGATCATTTTAGGGGTTTCTAGCACATCGGCAGACACCACGATGAAATGGCGGGGTTTGCCAATGGTTGGCATGACAATCAGAGGCTAAACAATGGCCTCAGTGTCTGCCATGGACATAAGCTATCGGGCTCTGGTACGCTTCCTGTCAGAGTGACAGGAAGTCACTGTGTTGACCGTGTGCATCGGGAACCGGGAGGTCAGCTGTCCCTAACCATTAACCCCTTGCGGTAATCTATTGTGCTCGCCGCATTTAGGGGGTTTGTAGCACATTGGCAGCCCCCATTCTATCAAGGGGATTGCCCATGGTTGCCATGGCAACCGGAGTCCAGACAACAGCCTCCTGATCTGCCATGTATGGGAGCCTATAGGGACCAGCCTCTGGCTGGACCTCAAAAGCTTACTGTAAGTGACTGTGACGTCACACTGAAAGTCTGAATACTTTACACTACTAGGTAGTGTAATGTATTCTAGCAGCAATCAGTGCTGCAGGTTGGAAAAAAAAAAGTTAATTAACCTCTTCACGCGCTGCGCCGCAACTGTACGTCCTGCAGAGGGCTTGCTTCCCGCACCAGGACGTACAGTTGTGGAACTGTTCACAGCACACACTGTCCTAACGGACAGTGTTCGGGAACCGGGAGGACAGCTGTCCCCGACAGCCGACACTCCAGTCTCGCCGGTCAGCGGACCATCGCTGCTGATTTTGGCAATTAACCCCATAAATGTGGTGACCGACTGCAATCGCCACATTTAAGGGGTTTGAAGCACATCGGCAGCCCCCATTAAGTGATTATGGGGGCTGCCGATGCTTGTCGTGGCAATCGGAGGCCAGACAATAACCTCCGGGTTGCCATGTACAGAGGCCTCGGAGGAGCAGCCTCCGGCCGGTCCTCCGGGGCTTACTGTCATTGTGACTGTCACGTCACAATGACTGTTAGAATACATTACACTACGAAGGTAGTGTAATGTACTCTAGCAGCGATCAAAGCTGCAAGTCTAAATGTCCCCTAGTGGGACAAGTAATAATAAGTGTTTTAAAAAAAAAAAAAAAAAAAAGTGTAAAGATAAGTTATATAAACAAAGCTTTTTTTCCTATAATAAAACTTTCATTTTAGGAAAAAATGAACACGTTATGTTATAAGTACACATGTAACGACCCAAACTATAAAACTGGTTTTTTTCCCGCACAAACACCCCCAAAAAAATAAAGACTACACCAGAATTGCTATTTTTTTGGTCACCACCCCTCCCAAAATAGTGCATAAAAAGTTGCATGTACCCGAAAATATTACCATTAAAAACTAAAACCCGTCCCGCAAATAACACGCCCTTACACAGCTTTTTTGACTAAAAAATAAAAGTTATGGCTCTCAGAATATGGTGACACAGAAAATAAATATTAAATAAAATATTATTTTATAAAAAGTGATTTTATTACACAAAAGCTGCAAAACATAAAAAAAATAGAATACATATGGTATCGCCGTAATCGTACCGACCCGCAAAATAAATTAAAACTGTAATTTATAGCACATGGTGAACGCTGCAAAAAATAAACTAAAAAACATTGTCCGAATTGCTCCGGTTGTGAAAAAATAAAAAAGTTCTGGCTCTCAGAATGTGGCGATGCAAAATGTGCAGTTTGTTCCAAAATCTGATAAGATCTGGCACCATTTATCAGTGCGACACCGGTAACATATCTATGCATTATTATTTATTTACCGCGTCGTTATACACTTATTATGCCCTGATTTAGTCCGCGCAGCTTACATATGCCCCCCCACTTTATAAACTGAAATACCAGCAATACCCCAAAACAACTATTACCAAGCAAAATCTGCGCTCCAAAAGCAAAATGGTGTCACTCCTTTCTGTGCCCAAGCAGCAGTTTGCGCCCACATATATGGCATCGCCATACCCGAGAAAACCCGCTTAAAGTTTTATGAGGTATTTGTCTTCAGTGGCACAAACTGGGCACAACATATTATGCACTAAAATGGCATACCAGTGGAAAATTGCAATATTCACACCATCCGCTGTGCATTAACCCCTATTCGCACTATGACTTAATAGCACGTCATGGTGCGGGGATTGATGTATGGAGCGGGCTCACGTGCTAAGCCCGCTCCATACGCTGCAGGTGTCAGCTGTGTATTACAGAGGAAACCCAGGACTAATGGACAGGAAGAGCGATAGTGCGGTTACAGAAGCCTGTAAAAATAACAATATACTGCAATACAGTAGTATTGCAGTATATTGTACCAGCGATCCAATGATCACTGGTTCAAGTCCCCTAAGGGGACTAAAAATGTGTAGAAGAATTTAAACTTTTTTCTCTCACTACTAATAACTTTAATGTCAAAAAAAGAAACAAAATTGGTATCGCTACGTCTGTAAAAGGCCGAACTATTACAATATACCATTATTTAACTTGCACGGTGAACACCGTAAAAAACGTAAATAACTTAAACCGCCAAAATCACAGTTTTTTTTTTTTTTTTGGTCACCTTCGCTCTCAAAAAAAATGTAATACAACTTTTTGATCACTTTATGTACCAAAAAATGGTACTAATAAAAACTACATCTCGTCCCACAAAAAATAAGACCTCCGCTCAATCAACCGAAAAATAAAAAAGTTACGGCTCTCAGAATGTGGTGAAACAAAACTATTTTTATTTTAACAAATAGATTTTTCTTTGTAAAAGTAGTATGATCTAAAAAAAACTATATAAATTTGATTTCACCGTAATTGTATTGAGCCACAGAATAAAGTAAAGTTTTCCTTTTTAACGCACGGCGAAAGCTGTAAAAACGAAAACCCCAAAAAATGGAATCAGATTTTTTTCCAATTTCAGCCCGCAAAGAATTTTTTTTTTTCAGTTTCCCAGTACATTTTATGTCACTTTAAATGGTGTCAATAGAAACTGCAGCTCCTCCCGCAAGAAATAAGCCCTCACACCACTCTATTGACGGAAAAAGAAAAAACTTATGGCTCTTGGAAGGCGGGGAGTGAAAAATGAAAATAAGAAAGCAAAAAATGGATCAGTGCTGAAAGGGTTAATTCATTTCTAATGAAAAAAAAAATGTATGACCCCATGTGGGGTATTTCCGTACTCGGGGAAATTGCGTTACAAAAATTGGTGGTTTTTTTTTTTCTCCTTTATCCCTTATGAAAATGAGAATTCAACATTTTAGTGGAAAAAAATGGTGATATTCATATTCGCGCCCTAATTCTAATAAATTCTGCAAAAGATCCATGGGGTCTAAATGCTCACTATACCCCTAGAACAATTCCTTGAGGGTTGTTTCCAAAATGGGGTAACTTGGGAGGTTTCCACTGTTTTGGTCCCTCCAGGGCGTTGCAAACGCGACATGGCACCGAAAACCAATCCAGCAAAATTCGTGCTCCAAAATCCAAATGGCGCTCCTTCCCTTCTGAGCGCTGCCATGGGGCCAATCAGCAGTTATATTACCACATATGGGGTATTGCCGTAATCAGGAGAAAATGCTTTACAAATGTTGTGGTTCTTTTTTTCCTTTTATTCCTAACATTTCTATGCTATTTCAGAAAAAAAAGTAGATTTTCTTTTTCACGGCCTAATTCCACTAAATTCTGCAAAAAAACCTGTGTGGTCAAAATGCTACAAATACCCCTAGATAAATTCCTTGAGGGGTGTAGTTTCCAAAATGGGGTAACTGTTGGGGTGTTTCCACTGCTTGGCACCACAAGACCTTCAAACCTGACAAGGTGCCTAAAATATATTCTAAAAAAAAAAAAGGAGGCCCAAAATCCACTGGGTGCTTTGCTTCTGAGGCCTGTGTTTCAGTCAATTAGCGCACTAGGGCCACATGTGGGATATTTCTAAAAACTTTAGAATCTGGGCAATAAAATATTGAGTAGCATTTCTCGGATAAAACCTGCTGTGTTACAAAAAAATCTGTATTCAAAATGAATTTCGGCAAAAAAATAATTTGTAAATTTCACCTCTACTTTGCTTTAATTCCTGTGAAATGCCTAAAGGGTTAAAACACTTTGTGAATGCTGATTCGAATACCTTGAGCGGTTCAGTTTTCAAAATGGGGTGACTTCTGGGGATTTTCTAATATATAAGGCCCTCAAAGCCACTTCAGATCTGAACTGGTCCCTGAAAAAAATGGCCTTTTGGAATTTTCTTTAAAATATGAGAAATTGCTGCTAAAGTTCTAAGCCTTGTAACGTCCTAGAAAAATAAAAAAAGGTTCAAAAAAACTATGCAAATATAAAGTAGACATATGGGAAATAATAAACTAGTAAGTATTTTGTGTGGTATTACTATCTGTTTTACAAGCAGATACGTTTAAATTTAGAAACATGCAAATTTTTGCAAATTTTGGTGTTCAGAAATAAATACCGAAATTATTGACCAAATTTTTTCACTAACATAAAGTGCAACATGTCACGAGAAAACAATCTCAGAATCGATTGGATAGGTAAAAGCATTCCGATGTTATTACCACATAAAGTAACACATGTCCGATTTGAAAAATGTCCTGAAGGCCAAAACAGACTGGGTCCTGAAGGGGTTAAAAATGTATTATTTTCGCACTTTTTTATAAAAGTTATAAGCTAAAAAACACACATCCTGCTATTAAAGGGAAAATAATTAAAATGTTCAAAAAAAATAAACTAAAAACTATGCCAGCATCCCTATCTTTTGGTCACCACCCCTCCCAAGATATAGAATAAAAAGTGATCAAAAACTTGCATTTACCCCAAAATAGTACCAATAAAAACAAGCCCTTGCACAGTTTTTTTTTTGACTGAAAAGTAAAAAAGTTATTGCTCTCTGAATATGGCAACACAAAAACTGTATTTTATAAAAATGTGATTTTATTGTGCAGTCGCTGCAAAACATTAAAAAAACTATATACATATGGTATCACCGTAATCGTACCGACTGGCAGAATGAAATAAAACATATAATTTATTGCGCACGGTGAACGCTGTAAGAAATTATTTAAAATGCCGAAATCATTGTTTTTTTTGGTCACCTTTGCTCTAAAAAAAAAAATGTGACAAAGTGATGAAGTTGTATGTACCATAAAATGGTAGCAATAAAAGCTACCGCTTGTCCTGCCAAAAATAAGTCCTCGCCTCGCTCAATCTACCAAAAAAAATAAAAATGTTATGGCTCTCAGGAAATGACGATACAGAACAATTTAGTTTTATTTAGATTTTTTTTTAACAAATAGACTTTTCTTTGTAAAAGTCGTAAAATATAAAAAAAAAACCTTGATAAATTTGTGATCACCGTAATCGTATTGAGACGCAGAATAAAGTTCAGCTGTTCTTTTTACCGCACGGTGAAAGACTTAAAAACAAAAGGCAAAAAACTATGGAAGAATCAGTTTTTTCCAATTTTAGCCCGTAAATAAAAAAAAAATTCAGTTTCCCAGTACATTATATGGTACTTTAAATGGTGTCCATAGAGACTACAACTCCTCCCGGAAAAAATAAGCCTTCATGCCACTCTATTAACGGAAAAATAAAGTTATGGCTCTTGGAAGGCGGAGTAAAAAACAAAAATGAATAAGGATCAGTCCTGAAAGGGTTAATTAATTTCTAATAAACATTTATGACCACATATGGGGTATTGCCGTACTCGGGAGAAATTGCTTTACAAATGTGGGGCGACTTTTTCTCTTATCCCTTGTGAAAATTAAAACATTTAACGTTTTAGTGGACAAAAATGTTGATATTAATTTTTCACGGCCTAATTCCACTAAATTCTACAGAAAACCTGCGGGGTCATAATGCTAACTATACCCCTAGAAAAATTCCTTGATGGGTGTAGTTTCCAAAATGGGGTTACTTTTGGGGGTTTCCACTGTTTTGGTCCCTCCATGGCATTGCAAACGAGACATGGCACTGAAAATTATTCCAGCAAAATCTGCGCTCCATAATCCAAAAGGCGCTCCTTCCCTTCTGAGCCCTGTTGTGGGTCCAAACATCTGTTTATTACCACGTATGGAGTATTGCTGTAATCAGGAGAAAATGCTTTTTAAAATTTTGGGTTTAAAAATTCGATTTTCATCTTCACAGCCTAATTCCACAAAATTCTGCAAAAAAAACCTGTGGTCAAAATGCTAACTATACCTTCAGAAAAACCTCCTTGAGGGATGTAGTTTCCAAAATGGGGTAATTTTTTGGGGGGTTTAGGCACCACAAGACCTCTTCAAACCTGACATGTTGCCTAAAATATTTTCCTAAAAAAAGGAGGCCCCAAAACACAGTAGGTTCTAGGGTTGTCACGATACCAGAATTTGGACTTCGATACCGATACTTCGTTTAGTATTGCGATTTCGATACCAATTTCGATACTTTTGCCAACAGTAATAAAAAAAAAAATCTTCCGTTTTCTGATGTGAGGCGCGAGGTGTGATGATGAATTTTGAACGCGCCTCACATTAATAGTAATTAATCCCATCATGTTTCTCAGTCATAATGGGTTAATGTGTGAGGTACATCATGGGGTTAATTACTATTAATGTGAGGAACATGGAGGGTAAATTCATCACACCTCGCGCCTCACATTAATAAGTGATAGAAAGCCGTGTTTATTTCATTTTTTTACAGCGTACACATCATAAAGGATGCAAAAAAATTGTTGTGCGCGCCATTACTGAATGTGTGAATATTTTATGTATTGAGACTTATTTTAATGTTTATTGTAAAAAAGGTGAATGTGTCTTTTTTTTACATTTAACAATACTTTGTTTTTACTTTATTTTTAAACTTTAATGTACTGACATATATCAGATATATCCCAGTACATTAACCTGTGGACGGATAATACACAGGCAGTTGTTAGGACATACTTGGGTATGTCCTAACAACAAGAAATATGGTAAGACAGCCCTGGTGTCCGTCAATAGACCCTGGGCTGTCTGCCCATATATGGTATGGCCCTCGATCGCGTCACAGGAATTCCCTGTGACGCGATCCAGGGGCATCCCCCCTTCTCATTTTCTCCTGAATGCTGCAGTCAGCTGTGATCGCAGCATTCAGGGGAATAACGGCGGAGATGAGAGGTTTCTCTGATCTCCGCCGTTATAGAGCGGGGCTGTGTAATACAGCCATTGCCCCGCTCCTGACAGAAAGTGCGCGCGCGGTCAGCATGAGGAGAAGCGGCCGGCGCTGCACTAATGAGCGGCGGTTCAGGCACGGAGGACAGAACATGGGGGTGTTTTGCAGAGCGCCCGCCATGTTCTGTCTCCAGTGCCGCCGCTCATAAGTACAGCGCTGGCCACATCGCATCATCCTGACCGTGCGCACATGTTATCAGGACTCAGGAGCGGGGCTGTGGCTGAATTACACAGCCGCAGCCGCGCTCCCATACATTCATGTATTACTATACTGAGCTGTGCGGCTGCGCAGCGAAGTATCGAAATACAGGAAATAGCGGTATCGAACCGTTTAGGGATGCAAAGTATCGAAACAGTATCGAAGTTTCGATGCACCGTGCATCCCTAGTAGGTTCTCCTTTTGCTTCTGAGACCAGAGCTTCAGTCCATTACCGCACTAGGGCCACATGTTGGATATTTCTAAAAACTGCACAATCTGGGCAATATATATTGAGTTGCGTTTCTCTGGTAAAAACTTTTTGTTTTACAGAACAAATATGGATTACATATGAATTTCCGCCAAAAAATTTAATTTGTAAATTTCACCTTCTTTACTTTAATTCCTGTGAAACGCCTAAAGGGTTCAAATACTTTCTGAATGCTGTTTTGAATACTTTGAGGGGTACAGTTTTCAAAGTGGGGTGATTTATGGGGACTTTCTAATATATAAGGCCTTCAAAGCCACTTCACAACTGAACTGGTCCCTGAAAAAATAGCCTTTTGAGAATTTCTTGAAAATTTGAAGTTCTAATAAGCCTTGTAACGTCTTAGAAAAAGGATGTGAAAAAAACGATGTAGACATATGGGAAATGTTACCTAGTAACTATTTTGTGTGGTATTATTATCTGTTTTACAAGTAGATACTTTTAAATGTAGAAAAATGTGAATTTTTGAGAATTTTCTTTACAAATAAATATTGAATTTATCGACAATTTTTTTACTAACAAAGTACAATTTGTCATGAGAAAACAATCTCGGAATCACTTGGATAAGTAAAAGCATTCCGAAGTTCGTATCAAATAAAGCGACACGTCAGATTTGAAAACATAATAGTCTGTGTCACAAGGCCAAAATAGACTGCGTCCTAAAGGGGTTAATAGTTGTTGTTGTTATTATTTATTATTATTTGTCCCTGCATGAGGTCTTGTCTTTTGCAGGACGAGTAGTATTTTTTTAATACAACCATTTTGGTGTACATAAAGATTATTCATTGTATTTTATTAGCTTTATTTAGGGGGGGGGTGGAAACAAGAAAAACAGCGAGTCTGTCATTGAACGGCTTAAAAAAACAGAACTTGCAGCATTTGTAACGTTACCGAATAGCAGAAAAAAAGATACGATTTACGGCAGGATCTTATTTTTTTGTTTTACTACTTTTGCAAAATAACACGTTTCGTAGGAGAAAAAAAAACTCATTCCAAGAGCCATACATTTTTTTAACATTTTTTTTTATTTTCTGTTGATGTCTTATGTGGGCTTATTTTTTTGTGGGGCGAGTCATATTTTTATATCACTATTTTTTATTTTTACTTTTAATTTTTTTTGGGGGGGGGGGCTTGGGAAAAACAGCAGCTTCACCGTTCTGATCTTTAATTTTATGTGGTTCAAGGTGCATTTAGAATAGCTTGTCATTACAATGGCAGCGATAACACGTTTGTATTTTCATTTGCATTTTAATTTTGTTTAACACTTTTGCACAAAAAAATAATTTATATGGGAAAAAATAATTTTATTTTTACGGTTTTCACTGTTTCTTAATTACAATTTGTAAAATTTATTTTATTTTTTATTCACACTAGGGGAATTCACAATGCAGTCTTCTTATTGCTTTTATAATGCTTTGGTATACTTAGTATACCAAAGCATTATTGCCTGTCGGTGTAAAACTGAAAGGCACTCTATTAGACCATGAGAACCATCGGCACCTCGCAATCACATTGCAGGGGTTCTGATAGGCTAACAGAGGGAGCTAGCTCTGTTAAAGTCCTCGGATACTGCAGTTACAAGGTACACCAAGAACAATTATAACAGATGTTCAAGGCCCAGAATGTAGCCAATTTTACATTTTTCTTCTCAATGCAGCCCAAGCCTTCTACAACGCCAACTTCCCCTCGACCACAAGCTCAGCCAAGCCCTTCAATGGTGGGACATCAGCAGCCAACCCCTGTGTACACACAGCCAGTTTGTTTTGCACCAAATATGATGTATCCGGTTCCTGTGAGTCCAGGTGTACAGGTAATGTATGAAAATTTAGCCTCTACGGAGTAGTATACGTTGCATATGCGTATTTTAGTACAGTTCTACAAATACTTAGAGGCTCTGTCACCAGAATATCAAATCCCTATCTCCTATTGCATGTGATCGGCGCTGCAATGTAGATAACAGTAAAGTTTTTGGCCAAGTTATGAGCAATTTAATATTTTTATGCAAATGAGCCTTTCTAATGGACAACTGGGCGTGTTTTCTCATTTCCAACTGGGCGTGTATTGTGTTTGTAACATCTGGGTGTGTTTACTTGTTTTACTAGCTGGACGTTGTGAATAGAAGTGTCGGCATCATATGTCAGCATCATACACTTCTATTCACAACGTCCAGCTAGTAAAACAAGTAAACACGCCCAGATGTTACACACACAATACACGCCCAGTTGTCCACTAGAAAGGCTCATTTGCATAAATATAAAATTGCTCATAACTTGGCCAAAAATGATCGTTTTTCAAAAAAACAAAACATTCCTGTTATCTACATTGCAGCGCCCATCACATGCAATAGGAGATAGGGATTTGATAATCTGGTGACAGAGCCTCTTTAAAGAGGCTCGGTCACCAGATTATAAGTGCCCTATCTCCTACGTAATCTCATCTGCGCTGTAATGTAGATAACAATGGTTTTTACAGAGGAGTGTATGGCGCTGACCAATCAGCCTCATACACTTCTCATTGTTCCAGCCCAGCTTCTTTCACTGCACAATCACACTGTAACAATGGGATGGAACAATGAGAAGCGTATGATGCTGATTGGTCAGTGTCATACACTTCTCTTCACAACGCCCAGTTGGTCAAAAGTAAAAACAGGCCCAGTTGTCCATTAAGAAACTAATTAGCATAAATCTAAAAATGCGCATAACTTGCTCAAAAATTTTCGTTTTTCAAAATAAAAAACACTTATCTACATTACAGCGCCAATCAGATTATGTAGGAGACAGGGCACTTATAATGTGGTGACAGAGCCTCTTTAAGTTATTTAATCCTTAAAGGGAATGTGTTGCCAGAAAAACATGTTTGTTTTTTTTTTAATTAAACATTTAGTGTGTGGGTGATTAAACATTGTTCAAATTTTTTTTATTTTTTTCACGAGTCAGGAAATATTATAAATTAATTCTAATTTATAATATTTCCCATTTCTGGTCACTAGATGGAGCTATTCCCAAAATTGCAGCATTGCAAAATTGGGTAAAAAGCCCTCGCTCTAGTGATCTCTCAGCATCCCCCCCCTCCTTTATCCTGGCTAGTGCCGGGATAAACGAGGGGTTTGAACGGTGTAACCTCCTACACTGTGTGTCGCCATTTTTTGAGCTAACACACAGTGTAGTAGGTTTACATACAGTAGTAAACACACACAAACACGAACATACATTGAAATCTCTTACCTGCTCCTGCCGCCGCGGCTCCCTCCGGCCCGTCCGCTCCGTCTGCTGCCGCTGGTCCAAGTGCACAAGTCCGGAAGCCGCGACCGGAAGTAGTAATATTACTGTCCGGCCGCGACTTCCGGTCCACAGGAAAATGGCGCCGGACGGCGCCAATTTCAAATTGGACTGTGTGGGAGCGGCGCATGCGCAGTTCCCACACAGACGCCGTACACACAAGTGAATGGGACGGGAGCCGTTCGCAGTCCCTATGGGACTGTGGCTGCCGTATTCCATGTCTGTATGTGTCGTTAATCGACACATACAGAAATGGAACAAAAAATGGCAGCCCCCATAGGGAAGAAAAAGTGTAAAAATAAGAAAAAGTAAAACACAAACACACAAATAAATATAAACGTTTTTAATAAAGCACTAACATCTTTAACATATAAAAAAATAATTTGTGATGACACTGTTCCTTTAATCTCTTACCCCCAGTTATAACTCCACATCAACAGCTCAGTGAGCTGTCTAAAATTATTAGGGTATGTTCACACGCAGTGGTTTCAGACGTAATTCGGGCGTTTTACGCCTCGAATTACGCTTGAAAAAACGCCCCTAATACGCCTACAAACATCTGCCCATTGCTTTCAATGGGAATTACGATGTTCTATTCCCACAAGCCTTTTTTTTACACGTCACTCAAAATACGGCACGTAAAATGACGGCTCGTCAAAAGAAGTGCAGGACACTTCTTGGGACGTTTTTGGAGCCGTTTTTCATACTCTATTGAAAACCGCTCCAAAAAACAGCCGTAAACGGCGCGAAAAACGCGAGTTGCTCAAAAAAACGTCTGAAAATACGGAGCTGTTTTCAAGGGAAAACAGCTGATTTTCAGACGTTTTTGACTCTGCGTGTGAACACACCCTTATGTTTCAATTTGTTTGTCTAAGTTATCAGTTATCTAAAATATCTTTTTTTTTTTTTTTTTTTTTATATATGGAAAGATAGATCATGGATTGTCTTGACAGCTTGCACATATTCAGCACAATTCATTTTCAGCTGTACGTTTCTCTTTACTTTTTTTTTTCTTTTTTTTCTTTCTCTATAGCCATTATACCCTATTCCAATGACAACAGTGCCAGTCAATCAGGCCAAGACATACAGAGCAGGTAAAGGTGAGACTACAAAGTGTCTACATGCTTTTATAATTATGTATTCGTTGACCATGTAAATAATGGAGTAGCTTTTACTGATTTAAAGCATGTCGAAGAATTTTTCCGACCATGGTGCAGAAACTAGTTTCTCGTCTCTCGTTGGAGGGACACAGACCGTGGTATATGTAGTTGCCACTTGGAAGCGTGAGACTGAGCTAATGCAGTCTTAGCTTGGTGTTTGTAGAAAGCAGAAGTCCCTGCTGGGTCAGCGGGCTGTCTTTGCTCTGGGTCAGCGGGCTGTCTTTGCTCTGGGTCAGCGGGCTGTCTTTGCTCTGGGTCAGCGGGCTGTCTTTGCTCTGGGTCAGCGGGCTGTCTTTGCTCTGGGTCAGCGGGCTGTCTTTGCTCTGGGTCAGCGGGCTGTCTTTGCTCTGGGTCAGCGGGCTGTCTTTGCTCTGGGTCAGCGGGCTGTCTTTGCTCTGGGTCAGCGGGCTGTCTTTGCTCTGGGTCAGCGGGCTGTCTTTGCTCTGGGTCAGCGGGCTGTCTTTGCTCTGGGTCAGCGGGCTGTCTGGCAAGTCCCGGACCGAACACAATGCAGGGAGCCCGGCTCCTGGCATCATAGTTATGTACGATACTAGGAGTCCCTGCCGCAAAACTGTCCTGTACTGTAATCATGTTTTCAGTATGGGACAGTAGTTCCACGGAGAGGCAAGGGCTCCTAGTATCGTACATAACTATACCAGGAGCCCGGCTCCCTGCAGGGTGTTCGGTCCGGGCCTTTCGGCCGAAATACGTTCCGTCCATTACGGACGTAATGTGCTCGTGTGAATCCAGCCTAATAGGAACCTTATGCAACTCGCTGTGTTTGCCCCACATGCAGCCAAGTTTCTATGTTACTCCTTTGTACGATTCATGTCAGCATTCAAACCAAGAATCCATGGCCCCCATCTTGACCACCTGCAATATTACGAAACGCCTAATGCTAAACATGCCGAAACTGAATGTGACCATTCCCTTTCCTCGGTTGTTGATGGCCTTAACTAATGAGGGGCCATGGTGGGCATCTTGAGCCGCCTTTCCGACCAACCCTCTCTGAACTGCCCATCCAAATCCTCCTCGTATGGCAGGCCTCCAAAACGGGTCAGATCTGCTTTTTCCCACCCGCCATCTGTGTCTCCTATCTCGTCAATCTCTCCCCTACCCTCAAAGGAAAGGTTTTGTCTGAAGGTGAAATTTCAGATTCAAAATCTGAACTAGACAACAAGAAATCCTCTACTATGGACAGTCTTATCAATCTGGTCCGAGACACATTAGGCGGAGTTCACACTGCGTTGTATAATCAGTTACTCTGGTCCGTTTTTAGATCAGAATAAGAATAAAAACAGATCCGTTAAAAATTCAACAAATCAAAATCAATCAAAACAACGGATGTAACGGATGCAGTTTCAAAATCCCATTGAAATCAATGGGATTTTTAACACATCCATTTTTATTCTGATCTAAAAACGGATCGGCGTAACAACAGATTATACAACGCAAATGTGAACTTAGCCTTCCATATCACCGAACCTCGTAAGCCATTTTACTCTATCAAAGTTTGAAGAAGTTGTCTCCAAGGAATAGAAACATCCTGACCTTTTCCCCAGACTTCACACTTGGATCTTATGTATTCTTTTCCAGAGGATAGCTTCTCCAAATTAATGAAATCGCCAGCAGTGGACCATCCTGTCTCTCGCCCAGCCGAGACTACTCCTCTAATGGCGGACGCAGCCTTGTTCCACAATCCCTCAGACCGCCGCATAGAGTTCTTCTATAGGTCCTCCTTTGAGGCTGCTGGCTCGGCCTTTAGACTAATTTTTGCTTCTGCATGGGTCAGCAGTACCTCCACTGAATGGGTTTGCCGACTCCTTCATGCTATTCTCTCTGGAGCACCCACTGAATAATTACTGGACGTGTCTCATCGGCTGTCTAGTGCTACCGAGTATCCGTGCAAAGCCTCCCTGGATACAGGTCGCCTTGTGGCTTGTGGCTCGGCATCCATTGTTGCCATCTGCAGATCTGCCTGGCTTAAAATGTAACTGTCGTTTTCAAAAAAAAAAATTCCGAAAAATAAATAGCACAAGCGAATATAAGAACCTTTGTAAGATATACTAAAAGAGAAAAATGTCTCTTCCTTCCACTTATCAGATTCCTTCCCCCTGCAGCCCAACATTTCGATCACCCTGAATTTACTGCTACGATTCTTATTCAGCAAGACAGAGATAGACAGTTCACTGAAAGAACATGTTACAGCTGCCGATAGAAGTTTATGGAGAGAAGGGGAAGGCGTATGGAGCTTCTGGAGGGGGACATAGACGTTTTACTAGAGTTCAGCACTGGGGTGGAACTGTAAAACACTTACTAGAAGCAGGACATTACACAGCAGTAAGGAGCAGTCTAGCTGTCAATCAAGCACTAGGATAATCTAAAACCCTTACCAAAGCCGCAGCATCTGTTGGTGTCCTACTGCTCTGTTTCTCTCCAGAATCTCACTCCTGTTCTCCTGTCCCCTCTCAATAGACCTATATGGGCAGCTATAACCTGATCCCTCAGTGATCGATCTGCATTTCTACCTCACTGAATAGGGATTTTAACAGTGAATTGAAAGAGTGACCAGTGCAATAGACCAGGGGAGGAGGAGAGTAGCCTGATAACTTGTGAGAGAGGCATTTATCTCTAATAAGATCTATTACAAGCAGAGATGAGGAAACTGAGGAAGTAGATTGACTCATTAAAAAAAAAATCAAATTTCTATTTTTTTTATGCCATATATCCATCTCCCAAGTTCTAACTATGAATTATTGAAAAACAAATAAAAAAATAATTCCAACTTTATTTGAACTATTATGTGGTATTATAGTTTAGGGTAAAAACATTAAACTTTCATCTGATGTCTGGTTATACAGTATAAAATATTATTGATTTGGTTTTTCTTTGTTTTGTGCAGTACAAAATATGCCTCAGCAACGCCAGGATCAGCATCACCAGAACACGATGATGCACCCGGTGTCTGCAGCAGGACCACCTATAGTAGCTACTTCACCTGCCTACTCTGCACAGTATGTTGCTTATAGCCCACAACAATTCCCTAGTCAGCCTCTTATGCAGCATGTTCAGCACTATCAGTCACAGGTAACCTTGCTTTTCAATGTTTTATTTCTTATTAGTTTACGAAGCTTGTCTATTTTAGGAAAATATGATTTTACTTTATCTTCCCTATACTTGTACAGATTCTATAATTCAGTTCGCGTTACCCTTACATGAAAATGTATCTTTAAAGGGAATGTGTCGCTAGGAAAAAAAAAAATTTTTTTTTTTTTTTTTTTGTTAGTGTATAAATGAAACATTGTTCTAATTTTTTCACGAGTCAGGAAATATTATAAATTAGATTCTAATTTATAACCTTTCCCAGTGCTGGTCACTAGATGGAGCAATTCCCAAAATTGCAGCATTGGCATGTGGGAAAGCAACCACATTGCTTTATGCTGTAAAATTTGAGAAGACACACTCGCTCTAGTGAGCTCACAGATTCCCCCCTCCCTTATCCTGGCTAGTGCCAGGAGAAAGGAGGGGATTGAACGTTCAAACCTCCTACACTGTGTGCCGCCATTTTTTGAGCGAATACACAGTGTAGTAGGCTTACATACAGTAGTAATCACACACTAAAACACGTACATACACAGAAATAACTTACCTGCCGCCGCCGCTCCCTCCGGTCCGTCCGCTCAGTCTGCTCCCTCCGCTCCAAGTGCACAAGTCCGGAAGCCGCGTCCAGAAGTAGTAATCTTACTGTCCGGCCGCGGCTTCTGGTCCACAAGAAAATGGCGCCGGACGTCGCTCGGCCGAAGATCTTCCATTTGGACTGTGTGGGAGCTGCGCATTCCCACACAGACGGCGTACAGCATAGTGAATGGAACGGCTCCCGTTCGCATTCTCTATGGGGATGTATGTGCCGTATTCCATCTCTGTATGTGTCGTTAATCGACACATACAGAGATGGAAAAAAAAAGGCAGCCCCCATAGACAAAAAAAAGTTCAAAAATAAAAAAGTAAAACACAAACAAAAATAAATAAAACATTTTTTAATAAAACACTAAAAGCAAATTGATATAAAAATTTTTTTTTCGCGACACCCTTCCTTTAAGATCTGAAGGGGTCATGCACGCATTGATTAGAGAAATGTTGGTTGCATATGAACATGTTATGCATTACTAATATTTAATAATGCAACATATTACAATAGTACATATTTTGTAATACAACTATTAGCTGAGCTGTTTGTTTTTTTTTTGTACTTCAGTTTTGTATGGTAATTTACAATTTGATTTTCTGGTTTCTTTGGTTTTTCAGCATCCCCATGTGTATAGCCCTGTAATTCAAGGAAACTCTAGAATGATGGCTCCGCCATCACATGCTCAGGCTGGTTTAGTGTCTTCATCTGCTGCACAGTATGGAGCTCCAGAACAAACACATGCTATGTATGGTAAGACACCAGCTTAATCTCTGCATCTGCTTTTCTTTCTGAATACAAATTATGTGACTCCTTCGATTCATTTTTGATATTTAAAGAGGCTCTGTCCCCAGTTTACAAGTGCCCTATCTCCTACCTAATCTGATCGGCGCTGTAATGTAGAGCACAGTGATTTTTATTTTGAAAAACGCAAATTTTTGAGCAAGTTATGAACAATTTTAGATTTATGCTAATTAGTTAATGACCAACTGGGCGTTTTTACTTTTTACCAAGTGGGCGTTGTACAGAGGAGTGTATGACGCTGACCAATCAGCGTCATACACTTCTCTTCATTCCAGCCCAGCTTGTTTCACTGCACAGCGTGATCTTGCAAGATCACGCTGTGACGGGACTTCCTCCCATGGGTCCTTCACCGGAGCGATGGAAGTGTCAACAGACATCGCCTCCAGCCGTACCAGGACGTTTATCCGGATCTGCAGCGACTGGAGGCGATGTCTGTTTAGACTTCCATGGCTCCGGTGAAGAACCTGTGGGAGGAAGTCCCATCACAGCGTGATCTCGCAAGATAACTCTGTGCAGTTTAACCCTTTCAGGACCAGACTAATTTTCGTTTTTATGGATTTGTTTTTTCCTCACATGAGGGCTCAATTTTTACGGGACAAATTGTACTTTCTAATGTTACTAATTAATATTATGTGTGATGATGGACTGGGAAGCTGGAAAAAAATTCAGTATTGGGTGGAATTGGAATAAAACAGCAGTTCCTTCATTTTCTTATGGGTTTCATTTTTACAGTGTTAACTGTATGGTGAAAGTGACACATTACCTTTATTCTGTGGGCCAGTACAATCACGGTGATACCAAATGTATACAGTTCTTGTTAGGTTTTCGTACCTTTAAAAAAAAATTCTTTCAAAATCTACATTTTTTTTAAAAAATGTATTAATTTTTTTAATTTGCATCACCATATTGTGACCCCTGACAACTTTTTATTTTTTATTTTTTTCCATATATATTTCTGTGTATAGAGCTATGTAAAGGCATCTTTTTGTACATGGAAAGAGTTTTTATTAACCCCTTCCCACTCCTGGACGTACTATTAGGTCATGGTAGCTGTATCGTTCGCGCTCCATGACCTTATAGTACGTCACGGGAGTAACAGCCATTTCGGCCGTCTTCCCGACACATGCAGGAGCTGTGACAGCTGCTGTCTCGTACAGCAGTTGCCGCAGCTCCTACAGCGGGGACCGGCGATGGTGGCTATGGCAACCGGACGCCTAACAATGGCGTCCGGCTATCCTACGGAAGCCTAGTGGGTTCTGACAAAGTCAGGACCCACTATGCTTGCTGTTAGTGAGTAGCTGACCGCTCTAATACACTGCACTACGCATGTAATGCAGTGTATTAGAATAGCGATCACGGCCTCCTGCCCTCAAGTCCCCTAGTGGGACAAAGTAATAAAGTTAAAAAAAGAAAGTTGTGTTAAATTAAGAAAATAAAAGTTTTAAAAGTAAAAATCCCCCTTTTTCCCTTTATTATTAATAAAAATAGATAATTAAACTATAAATAATTGGTATTGCCACGTCCGTAACGGCCTGAACTACAAAATTATTTCGTTATTTATCCCACGCGGTGAAAGCCATAAAAGAAAATAACAATAAACCATACCAGAATCACCATTTTTTTGTCACTTTACCTCCCTAAAAAGAGATCAAAAAGTCGCATGTACCTAAAAATGGTACTGATCGAAACTACAGTTCGTTACGCAAAAAACAAGTCCTTGCACGGCTTTATTGATGAAAAAATAAAATAGTTCTGGCTTTTAGAATATGGTAACACAAAAAAAATATGAAGTATTTTATTGTGCAAACGGCATAAGACATAAAAAAAAACTATAAACATCTGGTATCGCCGTAATCGTATCGCCACGCAGAATAAAGTGAATGTGTCATTTATAGCGCACGGTGAACGCTGTAAAAAAAAAAAATAGAATAAAAAAACAATAGTAGAATTGCTGTTTTTTAGTCACCGCGCCACTTAAAAATAGAATAAAAATTGATCAAAAAGTCGCATGCACCCCAAGAAAACTACAATGAATTCCTCAAGGGGTCTAGTTTCCAAAATAGGGTAATTTTTGGGGGGTTTCCACTGTTTTGGCACCACAAGACCTCTTCAAACCGGACATGGTGCCTAATAAAAAAGAGGCCTCAAAATCCACTAGGTGCTCCTTTGCTTCTGAGGCCTGTGTTTCAGTCCATTACCGCACTAGGGCCACATGTGGGATATTTCTCAAAACTGCAGAATCTGGGTAATAAGTATTAAGTTGCGTTTCTCTGGTAAATCCTTTTGTGTTACAGAAAAAAATGGAATAAAAAGGATTTTCTGACAAAAATAAATAAATATGTCAATTCCACCTCTACTTTGCTCTAAATTCATGTGAAACACCTAAAGGGTTAATAAACTTTCTAAATGCTGTTGTGAATACTTTGAGGGGTCTAGTTTCTAAAATGGGGTGTTTGATGGGGGTGTCTAATATATAGGCCCCTCAAAGCAACTTCAGAACTGAACTGGAACCTAAAAGAAATTAGGCACTACTTCGCTACTTACATTATATTGATAATGAGCCGTGCCCACCCCGAGATGACCCCAGTTTTGACCGTTTGTAAAAATGGAGACCCCTATTAGACCGTTTCAGTGCTCGGTTTTCCCAAGCATACACCACGAGACGTGTATTTCTATTGCTGAGTCCTTGGTACGTTTTAAAGGGAGGCTTCAATTCTTAAATTCCGCCAGTACCTGCCGAGTAAGAGGGCAAGGTATGGCGTGAAGATGTATAAGCTGTGCGAGAGTGCACCAGGGTATACCTACAAATTTAGGATATATGAAGGGAAGGACACCAGTATTCAGCCCCAGAATGACACCCCCCCCCTACTGTGTGTTAATGCAAAAATTGTGTGGGATTTGGTGCACCCACTGCTGGACCAGGGTTACCACCTCTACCTGGATAATTTTTATACCAGCGTCCTACTCCAAGTGTCCCGCTTCCAGAAGTCCTGCGGCATGCGGCACTGCTAGAAGAAATCTGAGAGGCCTCCCTAAGACTCTGCTTGGGCAAACACTCAGAAGGGGTGAAAGCTGGGCACAATCCAGCAGCAACATATTGTGTGTCAAGTACAAGGACAAGAGAGATGTCCTTGTATTGACAACAATACATGGCCACACCAGTACCCATGTACCTGTACGAGGTACCAGTACAGAGACCCCCAAACCAGACTGCATCTTGGGCTACAATAGGTACATGAGAGGGGTGGACTTGTCAGATCAAGTCCTGAAGCCCTACAGCGCCATGCGGTCTGGTATAAGAAGCTGGCCGTGCACATCATACAGATGGCATTGTACAATGCGCACGTGCTACATCGATGTGCAGGCCAGAGGGGAACTTTCCTGTAATTTCAAGAGGTGGTTATCAAGAACCTAATCTTTAGGGACCAAGAAGTACTTCTGGAAGCGAGGCCACAAGCATCATACCAGTGCAACACTTTCCAGGAGAAGTTCCCCAAACTGGCAACAAGGAAAATAGTCAAGAGTTGCAAAGTCTGCTATAAGAGGGGGATAAGGGAGGACACAGGATATCAATGTGACAAGTGTCCCGAAAAACCAGGGTTCTGTATGATCGTGTTTTAAAATTTATCATAGATCCCTTAGATTTTTAATCTACCCTGACACACTCCGCATTGGGTTATCCTCCTCATCTTTCCCTTCTGAGCCTTGCTGTGTGCCCAGGCAGCTGATAACAGCCACTTGTAGGGTATTGCCGTACCCAGGAGAACCCACATTACGGTTTATGGGGTGTATATCTCCGGTGGCGCATGCTGGGCACAATATATTGGACACTGAAAGGGCATATATGTATAGAAAATTGCAAATCTCACTCTGCATCATCTGCTGCGCATTATCTTTTACACAATACCTGTGGGATCAAAATGCTCATTACACCTCTAGATGAATGCCTTAAGGGGTGTACATTTTAAAATGGGGTCACTTCTTGGGGATTTCAACTGTACTGGTACCTCAGGGGCTTCTTCATTCACGACTTAGCACCAGAAAAGATCCAGTAGGCCAAATGGTGGTCCTTCCCTTCTAAGCCCTGCCGTGTGCCCAGGCAGCAGATAACCGCTACATGTAGGGTAGTGCCGTACCCAGGAGAACCCACATTACAATTTATAGTGTGTATATCTCAGGTGGCGCATGCTGGGCACAATATATTGGACACTGAAATGGCATACATATATAGAAAATTGCAAATCTCACACTGCACCATCTGCTGCGCATTACCTTTTACACAATACCTGTGGGATAAAAATGCTCACTACACCTCTAGATGAATGCCTTAAGGAGTGTAGTTTCCAAAATGGGGTCACTTCTAGTGGGTTTCCGTTGCTTTGATACCTCTGGGGCTCTGCAAATGCGACATGGCACCCGAAAACCAATCCAGCAAAATCTTCACTGCAAAGAACACAGCGCTCCTTTCCTTCTGAGCTCTCACATGGGCCCAAACGGCCGTTTATCACCACAAATGGGGTATTGCTGCACTCAGGACAAATTGGGCAACAAAATGTTTTTGTTTTTTTATTTCTTGTGAAAATAAGAAATTTTAGCCAAAAATACATATTGTAAAAAAATTCATTTTTTAAATTTCACAGCCCAATTCAAATACGCGCTGTGAAAAAAGGGTGTGGTCAAAATTGTAACAACCATACATTAATTCCTTGAGGGGTGTAGTTTCCTAAATTTGGTAACTTTTGGAGTATTCCTACTGTTGGCACCTCAACACCTCTTCAAACCTGGCATGCTGCCTAAAATATATTGTAATAAAAATGAGGCCCCAAAATGCACTAGGTGCTTCTTTGCTTCTGGGGCTTGTATTTTAGTCCATGAGCGCACTAGATCCACATGTGGGACATTTTGAAAATCTGGACAATACATATTTCGTAGTGTTTCTCTGGTAAAACCTTCCGTGTTACAGAAAAAAAAAATGGAATAATATTGAAATTCAGCAAGAAAAATGAAATTTGAAAATTTCACCTGCACTTTGCTTTAATTCCTGTAAAATGCCTAAAGGGTTAAAAAAAACTTTCTAAATGCTGTTTTGAATACTTTGAGGGGTCTAGTTTTTAAAATGGGGTGTTTTATGGGGGTTTCTAATACATAGGCCCCTCAAAGCCACTTCAGAACTGAACAGGCACCTTAAAAAAGGCTTTTGAAATTTTCTAATAAATATATATAACATTTCCATGTGCTGGTCACTAGAGGGAGCAATTCCCAAAATTGCAGCATTGGCAATGTGGTAAAGCAACCTCATTGCTTTATGCTGCAAATTTGGGGTAGACACACTCGCTCTAGTGTCCTCACACAATTCCCCTCCGTTATCCTGGCTAGTGCCAGGAGAAGGAGGGGGTTGAATCTTCAAACCTCCTACACTGTACCGCCATTTTCTGAGCGAATGCACAGTGTAGGAAGATTAGATACAGTGGTAATCAGACAGTATAACATACACAAACGTAATACACACATCACATACACAAACATAACTTACCTGCTCCTGCCGCCTCCGCTCCTATTCCTTGCGTCTTCGCTGCCTTGAACATATGGCCGGAAGCCGCGGCCGGAAGTAGTCCTCTTACTGTCCCGGCGCGGCTTCCGGGCAACATGAAAATGGCGCCGGATTTCGCTCTGCGGAAGACCTTCCTTTTGGTTTGTGTGGGAGCAGCGCATGCGCCGTTCCCACACAGACGGCGTCTGTTATAGTGAATGGAACGGCTCCCGTTCGCATTCTCTATGGGGATGTATGTGCCGTATTCCATCTCTGTATGTGTCGTTAATCGAAACATACAGAGATGAAAAAAAAATTGCAGCCCCCATAGAGAAGTAAGAGTAAAGTAAAAAGTGTAACACAAATAAATAAAATTTATTTTAATCTCAAACTAAAAGCAATATTATATATTAAAAAAAAAATAATCATTTGACATCTTCCCTTTAAATCTAATGTTAAAATTCTGTACTGATGATCTACTCTTCTCACAAACAAGAACGTGCATTCACGGTCATCGAGAAGATCTTTTCGAAATGGTGACAAATTGAATCACAATGTATATAAGAATGTTGCATAGTTTTTTTTAAATGCAATGGTTAATCTTTATTTACATAATTATGGGTAATCAGAGAATGTAGCTTTACACTGAATTCATAATTTTTAAAGGAAAATTTGCCAAACGCTTTTTAAAAATCTGGTCAAACCCTACAGAAATTACGCTTAGGACTTTAAACCTTTAGTTTTTTGGATGAGCCCACTGCGAAAATAAAGAATCCAGCAATTATTATTTTTTTGCCTATATAGTGCAGCACGGGCTATTAACCCCTTCCTGCTTTGCCCATTTTTGACCTTCCTGACAGAGCCTCGTTTTTCAAATCTGACAGGTTTCACTTTGTAGTAATAACTTCGGAATGCTTTTACCTATCCAAGCTATTCGGAGATTGTTTTCTCGTGACACATTGGAATTTATGTTAATGGGAAATTTCCTCGACACGTTTCAGTATTTATTTGTGAAAAACTCAAAAATGTAGAGAAATTGCTAAAATTAGCATTTTTCTACCTTTAAATGCATCTCCTTGTAAGACAGACAGTTATACCACACAAAATTGTTGCTAATTAACATCCCCCATATGTCTGCTTTAGATTGGCATAGTTTTTTGAACATTCTTTTATTTTTCTAGAACGTTACAAGGCTTAGAACTTTAGCGGCAATTTCTAACATTTTCAAGAAAATTTCAAAAGGCTATTTTTACAGGGGCCAGTTCAGTTGTGAAGTGGCTTTGAGGGCCTTATATATTAGAAACCCCCAATAAGTCACCCCATTTTAAGAACTTCACCCCTCAAAGTATTCAAAACAGCATTTAAAAAGTTTCTTAACCCTTTAGACGTTTCACAGGAATTAAAGCAAAGTAGGTGAAATTTACAAATTTCGTATAATTTTTTCAGCAATTTATTTTTAATCCATTTTTTATTTTTTTTGTAACACAGGAAGTTTTACCAGGGAAACTCAATATTTATTGCCCAGATTCTGCAGTCTTTATAAATATCCCACATGTGGCCCTAGTGCGCTAATGGACTGAAACACCGGCCTCAGAAGCAAAGGAGCACCGAGTGGATTTTGGGGCCTCCGTTTTTTATTAGGATATATTTTAGACACCATGTCTGGTTTGAAGAGCTCCTGCGGTGCCAAAACAGTGGAAATCCCCCAAAAGTGAGCCAATTTGGGAAACTACACCCCTCAAGGAAATTATCTAGGGGTATAGTGAGCATTTTGACCCCACGTGTTTTGCAGAAATTATTGGAAGTAGGCTGTGAAAATGAAAATCTTAATTTTTTCAAAGAAAATTTAGGTTTAGCTTATTTTTTCTCTTTTCCACAAGGAATAAAAGAGAAAAAGCACCGCAACGTTTGTTAAAGCAATTTCTCCCGAGTAAAACAATACCCCACGTGTGTTCATTAATGACTGGACTCACAGCAGGGCTTAGAACGGAAGTAGCGCCATTTGGCTTTTGGAGCTCAAATTTAGCAGGAATGGTTTACGGAGGCCATGTCGCATTTGCAAATCCTCTGAGGGACTAAAACCGTGTGAACGCTCAAAAAGTGACTCTATTTAGGAAACTACACCCCATGAGAAATTCATCTAGGGGTGTAGTGAGCATTTTGACCTCACAGGTGTTTCATAGATTGTATTCGAGTTGGGCAGTGAAAATAAAAAAAAGAAAAGCTGAGAAGTGACCCCATTTTGGAAACTACACCCCTCAAGGCATTTATTAAGGGGTGTAATGAGCATTTTCACCCACAGGTCTTTTCCATAAATGATTGCGCTGTGGATGGCACAAAGTAAAAATATAAATTTTTCCCTATATATGCCATTTCAGTGGCAAATATGCCATACCCAGCTTGTGCCACTGGATACACACCCCAAAAATTGTTAAAAGGGTTCTCTTGGGTATGGCGATGCCATATGTGTGGAAGTAAACCGCTGTTTGGGCACGCTGTAGTGAGGTAGCGCCTTTTGGAGCGTGGATTTTGCTTGGTAGTAGTTTTGTTTGGAGTTTTACTGGTATTTCAGTTTATAATGTGGGGGTACTTGTAACCTGGGCAGAGTACATCAGGGGCATAGTCAAGTGGTACAATAATGGGGTAAAAAAAACAATAAAATAATCCATAAAATATTTGTTACACTGATAAATGATGTCCTTTCTTATCCCCTTTTGGTCCACACTCCGCACGTTTGTAGTTTGGGGAATGTAGCTGGGAAGTGTTGTCCTGGTATAATACGGGCACCCTCGCTTCCAGCATATATGTTTTAGGCCTTACCGTTCCTGGTTCCCTAATTTTAGGGCCTTGATAAATTGCCTTTTGAAACAGATGAAATGTTCCCCTCGGGCCGGCACAACCGCATATTTTTCTTTACTGACATATTGGAGCCTTAACTAATTTTATTTTATCATACACGTAGTGGTATGAGGACTGTTTTTGGTTATTTTTTGCATGACGAGCTGTAGTTATTATTGGTACCATTTTGGGGTACATGCGATTTTTTTTTTTATTTTTTTTTTTTTTTTTTATTTTTTTCCCCTATTTTTTGGGAGGCAAGGTGACCAAAAAACAGCAATTCTGGCATAGAGTTTTAATTCTTTTTATACAGTGTTCACCATGCGTTTATAAATTACATGTTAAGTTTATTCTGCGGGTCAGTATGATACCGGCGAATCCTAAGGGCAGTTGTGTTTTATTTTATTACTTTTTACTTTTGACAACTTTTATTTTTACTTTTTTTTTTTACACTTTTTTGTTTAGTCCCACTAGGGGACTTGAAGGTCCAACTGTCAAATACTTTTTCTAATACATTGCACTACCTATGTAGTACAATGTATTAGATCTATCAGTCATTTACTGACAGCAAGCCGATTAGGCTTCGCCTCCGGCCGGGGCCTAGTCGGCTTCTGTAATGGCAAAGCAGGAGGCCATTGTTAGGCCTCCTGTTGCCATAGTAGCAATCGGCAGTCCTCCGATTGCAGGGCAGAGCTGCCGATCTGCTGCCAACCACTAAGATGCAGCGATCGCTGCATCTAAAGCGTTAATGGCAGGAATCAGAGATAGCTCCAGTTCCTACCGTTACAGGTGGATGTCAGCTGTAACATACAGCAGACATCCACCGCTGATGACGTTGGCTCATGACCCAGCTCCATTTTTTGCTTTATTTTCGTTTTTCACTCCCCGCCTTCCAAGAGCCATAACTTTTTTCTTTTTCCGTCAGTAGAGTGTTGCGAGGGCTTATTTCTTGCGGCAGGAGTTGTAGTTTCTATTGACACCATTTAAAGTACCATAAAATGTACTGGGAAACTGAAAAAAAAATTCTTTGCGGGCTGAAATTGGAAAAAAATCGGATTCCATAATTTGGGGGGGGTTTCGTTTTTACTTAACTTCTGCGGCTCAATACAATTACGGTGATACCAAATTTATATAGTTTTTTTTTTAATATTATACTACTTTTACAAAAAAAAATCTATTTGTTAAAATAAAAATTGTTTTGTTTCACCACATTCTGAGAGTCGTAACTTTTTTTATTTTTCGGTTGATTGGGCGGTGGGAGGTCTTATTTTTTGCGGGACGAGCTGTAGTTTTTATTGGTACCATTTTTTGGTACATAAGTGATCAAAAAGTTATTACATTTTTTTTGGAGAGCTTAGGCGACAAAAAAAACGGAGATTTTGGCGGTTTAAATTATTTAAGTTTTTTACGGTGTTCACCGTGAGTTAAATAATGGTATATTGTAATAGTTCAACCTTTTACGGACGTAGCGATACCAATTTTGTTTATTTTTTTACATTACTTTAAGTTTAAAAAAAAAACTTTTCCCATTTTTCTTAAGTTTTTAGTAGTGAGAAAAATGTTTTTTAATTCTTCTACACATTTTATTAGTCTCCTTAGGGGACTTGAACCAGCGATCATTGGATCGCTGGTGTAATATACTGTAATACTAACTAACGATCGCTGTTCCTGTCCATTAGTCTCGGGTGTCAGCTTTAATACACGGCTGACACCCGCAGCGTATGGAGCCCGCTCCATATATCAACCCCCGCACCATGACGTGCTATTAAGTCATAGTGCGCAAAGGGGACTGCATCCCAACTGTCATTGTGACGTGACAGTCACACTGACAGGAAGCCTCGGAGGACCGGCAGAGGCTGCTCCTCCGAGGCTTCCGTACATGGCAACCCGGAGGCCATTGTCTGACCTCCGATTGCCACAACAAGCATCGGCAGCCCCCACAATCACTTAGTGGGGTCTGCTGATATGCTTCAAACCACTTAAATGCGGCGATCGCAATCAGTCGCCGCATTTATGGGGTTCATTCCTGAAATCAGCGGCGATGGTCCGCTGATCGGCTAGAGTGGAGTGTCAGCTGTCGGGGACAGCTGACCTCCCGGTTCCCAGACACTGTCCGTTAAGACCGTTTGTACCGGGAACCACTCCGCAACTGTAGGTCCTGGTGCGGGAAGCAAGCCCTCTGCAGGACGTACAGTTGCGGCGCAGCCCGTGAAGAGGTTAATAAAGGCAGTCCAGGGGGCCTTCATTAGGCCCCTGGGCTGCCATGACAATCATCTGTGCCTCCCGGTCTGGACACGGGGAGGGCGATGAGCTGCCAGAGGGTGGTGCCCCCTCTTTCGAACTACTCAGATGCTGCGATTCGTTCCGATCGCAGCATCTAAAGGGTTAAACGGTCAGGAACAGAGCGATTGCCGTTCATGGCTGTTAAGGGGGTTTTACACAGGACTATTATTGTGCAGACGAGCGTTCATATAAAGCTCATTGGCGATAATTGCCCTGTGTAAACGGGAACGATCAGCAGATGAACGAGCAAACCCTCGATCATCTGCTGGTTGTATAGTTTTAAAGTGAAATATTATCGTTGTCGTCAGCACATCTCCCTGTGTAAACAGCGAGACGCGCTGCCGACATGATGTACAGTGAAGGAAATAAGTATTTGATCCCTTGCTGATTTTGTAAGTTTGCCCACTGTCAAAGACATGAACAGTCTAGAATTTCTAGGCTAGGTTAATTTTACCAGTGAGAGATAGATTATATAAAATTAAAAAAAAAGAAAATCACATTCTCAAAATTATATATATTTATTTGCATTGTGCACAGAGAAATAAGTATTTGATCCCTTTGGCAAACAAGACTTAATACTTGGTGGCAAAACCCTTGTTGGCAAGCACAGCAGTCAGACGTTTTTTGTAGTTGATGATGAGGTTTGCACACATGTTAGATGGAATTTTGGCCCACTCCTCTTTGCAGATCATCTGTAAATCATTAAGATTTCGAGGCTGTCGCTTGGCAACTCGGATCTTCAGCTCCCTCCATAAGTTTTCGATGGGATTAAGGTCTGGAGACTGGCTAGGCCACTCCATGACCTTAATGTGCTTCTTTTTGAGCCACTCCTTTGTTGCCTTGGCTGTATGTTTCGGGTCATTGTCGTGCTGGAAGACCCAGCCACGAGCCATTTTTAATGTCCTGGTGGAGGGAAGGAGGTTGTCACTCAGGATTTGACGGTACATGGCTCCATCCATTCTCCCATTGATGCGGTGAAGTAGTCCTGTGCCCTTAGCAGAGAAACACCCCCAAAACATAATGTTTCCACCTCCATGCTTGACAGTGGGGACGGTGTTCTTTGGGTCATAGGCAGCATTTCTCTTCCTCCAAACACGGCGAGTTGAGTTAATGCCAAAGAGCTCAATTTTAGTCTCATCTGACCACAGCACCTTCTCCCAATCACTCTCAGAATCATCCAGATGTTCATTTGCAAACTTCAGACGGGCCTGTACATGTGCCTTCTTGAGCAGGGGGACCTTGCGGGCACTGCAAGATTTTAATCCATTACGGTGTAATGTGTTACCAATGGTTTTCTTGGTTACTGTGGTCCCAGCTGCCTTGAGATCATTAACAAGTTCCCCCCGTGTAGTTTTCGGCTGAGCTCTCACCTTCGTCATGATCAAGGATACCCCACGAGGTGAGATTTTGCATGGAGCTCCAGATCGATGTCGATTGACAGTCATTTTGTATGTCTTCCATTTTTTTACTATTGCACCAACAGTTGTCTCCTTCTCACCCAGCGTCTTACTTATGGTTTTGTAGCCCATTCCAGCCTTGTGCAGGTCTATGATCTTGTCCCTGACTGGCATCCTTAGAAAGCTCTTTGGTCTTGCCCATGTTGTAGAGGTTAGAGTCAGACTGATTACTTGAGTCTGTGGACAGGAGTCTTTTATACAGGTGACCATGTAAGACAGCTGTCTTTAATGCAGGCACCAAGTTGATTTGGAGCGTGTAACTGGTCTGGAGGAGGCTGAACTCTTAATGGTTGGTAGGGGATCAAATACTTATTTCTCTGTGCACAATGCAAATAAATATATATAATTTTGACTATGTGATTTTCTGTTTTTTTTTAAATATAATCTATCTCTCACTGGTAAAATTAACCTAGCCTAAAAATTCTAGACTGTTCATGTCTTTGACAGTGGGCAAACATACACAATCAGCAAGGGATCAAATACTTATTTCCTTCACTGTATAGGGAAGAGCGATCGGAGTAACATGCCTAACAAAGTGGTAGGCATGTTTTGTTTAAATTCAAATGGTACAAGCTCCCAAGAATTAATTTTAATTCAAGGTTGTAATGCTACGAAACATGAAAAACACCAATGGGGTGAACACTTTCGCAAGGCAGTGTATATAGTAAGGATATATTCACATAAAGTGTTAATGATATGCAACTTGACAGAGCTTGGATTTTGCATCATCCACGTCAAGGCTGCCAAAGGCGCCTCTTCTAAATGAAATACTTGTGCATTTTGTGTGTAATGAATGTAGATCACCTTGTAGAGACTTCTCATCGGTAGGTGCTGTGAAGACGACTTATTGGTCGCGTTCATACGCTGGAAAATAACTTGCACGAACTGCTTCAATTTATAAATCTAACAAGAACTGCTTTTTTTTGTTTCTAGGACCAGTAATGTCAGCAGGTTTGCGTGTTTTCATTTTATTTTGTTTACATATTGAGCTTTGTCCACTTTCCCAGTTAATATAAAGGAACTTTTTAATAATCATGGGAATTCCCTCTCAGAAGATCAGCTGCTGCTTTGCCAAACAGAGAATCCTTGTCTGTAGCTTTCTCTACAGTTGGAGGTTTTTCATTCCCTATTCAGAAGAAGCCCTGTTACACATCCTATAAATAAGTGTATGCTGTATAGGATATGGACAATCGCTGCCTTGTCATCTAATGTTCTACTGGTATTTAACATGTATATTTTCAGCCCTTGAACACAGAGTTTTGTCTTGCTTTTAGACAAATGTTTTTTTGTTTAATTTATTAAATTTATTTTACTGTTAAAGAAAAAAAAAAGAATATAAATTGACATGAACATAGAAACCAGTCTTATTTTCCAGCCATAGACATTAGATGGTCTCCGGCTGAATCTGTGCTTCTATGGTTGTGACATCACTTGACAATCTGTGTTGTTGGGTTGACTTAAGAGTCTGTACTTGGCTCTGTGTGCCACCTTCTGTTTGCATGAATGCTCAGGTAATCCGCATACGTTTATTAAAAGCGCACAGCAGGTGGATGTTTTGCGCATTTGCAACTGGCATCCAATGTCTCTGGCACTTTACAGTTTAAAGCGTTCCTATCATTAGTGTGTGTGGTTTTGATTTTTGTACATGTGAATGTATGAAACTTTAGAATATTTCTTACTGGGAAAGTGGCATTTTTGTCACCTTCCAGCAGCTTGTGGTTCCTTTTTGCTCTCCTGCAGACTCTGTAAATCTTCTGAAACCTCCTCCTATAGTCCCCATAAGGCCTTATTCACACGAGCGTTAAAACGGTCGTCACCCGAACCTATGCAATTCAATGGGGCACATTCAGTGTTTTTCACGCAGCATGGGTCTGCTGAGTGAAGCTCACTGCATATCCTTTTCTTGGGCGTTTTTTGCGTATCATGCACCCATTGAAATCAATGGGTGTGTGAAAGAAACTGGCAGCACACTGATGTCATCCATGTGCTGTCTGTGTTTTTCACGCACCCAGTTGCTAAAGAAATGATGGGAAAAAAATAAAACCCCTCCTTCAGTTATTTTTTTGGCTGACTTAAAAAAAAAACGCGTGACATACAGATAACAAATGCGCGCAAGAAACGCAGACGCACACTGTACACGGATGCCACACGGAATTTCAACGCAGGAAAAAAAGGGGCTGGTCAATGGGCTAATTTTAAGCCGCGATGTGAAAACTGAGTAACTGTGTTCAAACATTCAGGTGTTACTTAAATAATTTTTGACCATAGAAGAGGGTGATGTTAGGGTTAATTAAAGTAATTTATTTAATATGGAAAACTGTGTGAAAGACCTACGAGGCATTTGGCCAACCATTGATTTCTGTTGCAGCTTAAAGGTTTTGGCACTGAACTTTTTATAAAAATGTCTTGAGAAAGGGAGCAGATGTATATCTTCGGTGCCACTCCCAACGTGATGCCCTTGTGTAGTCCCTGTCAATACCTAAACTGGTTAGGCCTCCGCAGTTGGTTATTGTGTCATTGAAAGCTGCGTGTGTAGTCTGGCGAGAGTAAACCAGTGACTTTTTGAACAATCTGGAGAATTCTAAGCTGTCATTTCATAGCTTGACCTCTAGGTGGCAGTGTTTGTGTGCATGACGACATAGATACAATGATGTCTCTCTTCTGCCTCAGTTGGAAGCTGTAGCAGAATAAATGTCATACTCGATGTCCATCATGTCAGCCTTACAATGCTTTCATCAAAGGCTAATCTGCATTTCTATTTCCCCAAATTCAGCATGTCCTAAAATTCCAAACAAGGAGACTGCCCCTTCTTTCTACTTTGCCAGTGAGTTGTTTTTGATTCCCTTTCTTTTACTTGACTATGTTTTTTACAATCACCATTTGTGTTTACAAGCAAATACCATCTTTTTAAACCATAAAATGTGGGGTAGGATGAAGAGCTCATAAAAAGATGCATTATAGTCTCGAAGGATTTGTTACGTTTCAGATAGTAGTAGACCAGCCATAGATTGCATATAGGGTGTTTTTGTTTTGTTTTTTTACTTGGTTGTGTACGATTAACACACAAACACATACACACCCTCTTTCCATATACGTTTTTAGGCTATATGGTTATCCTAGAGGCAGCTGTTCAGATATTAACTGTCCAGGTATTGCACAGACAGCCAGACCACACGTGATACTACATTGTCTGTGATATGGGCAACCTAAAGAGGTTTTTACCCATGAATAACTTTTCTGGCTTGTCAACTAGACATACATTAAAATGTGAACCCAAGAAAGAGAGTTCCTGTTCCCCATTCTCAGGAGAGGTGTCCAGTAACGGTCCATTAAAATGAAGGGGAAAGTTAGGTTATCTCTGCAAAGAATAAGTATCTCCTTATTTTTGACATGATATTTTAAGAAAAATCACCTGTAAAAATATATACTTTTTATAAATATAGAACAGCCTATTAGGAAGGCTGGGTTGACGACCAATATGTTTGTAATAACTGCCCCTCTACTCAGTGGCTGTCACCCATTATTCCCAGACCCTATTAAGGCAAATGAGCCTGTTTCATATAGCTGTATGGGAGCAGAGTATTTCAGTGCATAGCTAGCCAAATTTGCCTGTTAAAGAGGCTCTGTCACCACATTATAAGTGCCCTATCTCCTACATAAGGAGATCGGCGCTATAATGTAGGTGACAGTTATGCTTTTTATTTAGAAAAACAATATATTTTTACCACGTTCGGAGCGATTTTAGCTTTATGCTAATTAGTTTCTTAATGCCCAAGTGGGCGTGTTTTTACTTTAGACCAAGTGGGCGTTGTACAGTGGTCAGCGTCATACACTCCTATCAGTGACCAATCGGCGTCATGCACTTCTCTCCATTCATTTAGTCAGCGCATAGTGACACTGCTTTGTTCGCTATGTGCTGTCTTATACTGACATATTAACGTTACTGAAGTGTTTAGACAGTGAATGGACATTCCTTCCAGCTAGGACGGGATGTCTATTCACAATCCCTGCACTTCGTTAACGTTTCTGTAGTATTTACAGCAGAGCAAAGCATAATCTCCCTGTAACCTGTGTATAGGTTCAGACAGCACCAGATACGTGGAAGGGTGGGGTTTTGCACGGATAGGGGCCCAACCCAAATATAAATATAAGAGTATCTGGCACACCAATTTTGAAACACAGGTATTTTTATTTTGTTTTTTTTTTTTAATGCCAGTGGCCGAGTGCGACGTTTCGGTCTAAGTGACCTTCATCAGGCACTGGGCCGTGCTGGAAAACCGCATAGATGAGCGCTAGTGGTGCTGATAGCGGCTGGCCGCTGTGTCAGGAGCGCCATGACACAGCGGCCAGCCGCTATCCGGTCACTTAGACCGAAACGTTGCACTCTGCCACTGGCATTAAAAACAAAATAAAAATACCTTTGTTTCAAAATTGGTGTGCCGGATACTCTTTTATACTCCCTGTAACCTGTCATCTACAGCGAGATCTGGCGAGATTACACTTGCTCTGCTGTAAGTACCATAGAAACGTTAACGAAGTGCCGGGATTGTGAAGAGACGTCCCGTCCTGGCTGCAAGGAATGTCTATTCACTGTCTAAACACTTCAGTAACGTTAATGTGAACGAGTTATTATGACTTTTTAACCTTCATGTGACTCACATTAATAGTAATTAACCCCATCATGTTCCTCAGTCATAATAGACCACATTTGGTTAGTGTCAGGTACATGATGGGGTTAATTACTACTAATGTGAGGCACATGGAGGTTCAAAAGTCATCACAAAAAAAATGGTTCCATTTTCTGAAGGTATTATTATCATTGGTAAAGCATCATTTTGGTATAGGTAGGTATATATATATATATATCTCTATCTATATATGAATATCTATCTATACCTATACCAAAATGATGCTATTTTCTATTCCCCCCCCCCCCCCAAGGACGTTAATGTGGGACAAGCCGCCATAATAAAGTTTAATAAAGAACAATTGAGCTAAATAATAAATACACATAAAATACCCACCCAAAAAAGGAACGTTCCCCACGCCAATGGTTTACTTAATTTTATCCCTGACACAATTACACTAAAATGAAAAAAAAGCTAATTGTTTTTACTATTTTAAAGCTGTAAGCCTAAAAATTCTAAAATAATAAAAAGGATGTGTACTATAATGATGAAGAGAGAAACGTGCATTGTCTAAGAAAAAAATCTTCGCAAAAATCACTAGCTAGCCCAACAAATAAAAAAAATTATAGCAATTTAATGAATGTTAAAAATGGCTTGATGGTGTCTGGTCCCAAAGTCTCCAAACAGCCTGGTCCTGTACCAGTTCATAACATCAATAGTCTTCACATGGCCTCTGTGCAATCTATTACCTGCTTTCCCGAATAATCCTATCCCTTTTCACACCAAATATACAGCTCTCATACTTGGCAGTAATAAATCCTTGTAAATAAAGCCTGACCTCCTATTATGTGACCTCTACTCATTTGAATGTGAATGTGCGCTAAGGTATGGAGGTCACATGACAGGATGTACATGCAGAGCTAGTGTGTTGATGCCATGGCAACCCCAGAGCAAGCAGTAATGTAAACAAGTACAATGAGAGGAAATGCCTGTTTAGGCTAATGTAAATTTACCCTGCAATCCACGGATAACACATTGTGATATAATCCTTTGTATTGAATGACCCTCAGATCTGCTCAAGTAGGCATGACTCTTTTTTTTTTTTTTAATCTAACTTTCTTTTTCTTGCTTCCAGTTTCTACTAGCTCACTAGCACAGCAGTACGCACACAATGCTGCATTACACGCACACACCCCTCATCCTCAGCCGTCAGCCACCCCTACTGGACAGCAACAATCTCAACATGGAGGCAGTCATCCAGCACCAAGCCCAGTTCAGGTAAAATAAATGTTCTATTCTTAGATTATGTGAAACATATATAGTCTTATCTTGCCTTATGGCGTTAATAAAACCCACATCTATGGTCTCCTTATTATGGTTTATTAATGTTAATGGTGCCATCGCTTAAAGATGATTTCCGTCCAAATGTAAAATGGCCAAATCGGAATTTGGAGCGATTGCCAAAGTTTGTTGGCTATGTTTCTTTTGCTAAGGTTATTGGCTTGTATCGGAGGCCATTTTTGCGACCTTAACTGGAAGTGCAGCAGTATTTGTTATGATAAATGTATTTAGTAGGGGAAACCCCTTTAAAGGGAATGTGTTGCCAGAAAAACATGTTTTTGTTTTTTTAATTAAACATTTAGTGTGTAGGTGATTAAACATTGTTCAAATTTTTTTTATTTTTTTCACGAGTCAGGAAATATTATAAATTAGATTCTAATTTATAATATTTCCCATTGCTGGTCACTAGATGGAGCTATTCCCAAAATTGCAGCATTGCAAAATTGGGTAAAAAGCCCTCGCTCTAGTGAGCTCTCAGCATCCCCCCCTCCTTTATCCTGACTAGTGCCGGGATAAACGAGGGGTTTGAACGGTCTAACCTCCTACACTGTGTCGCCATTTTTTGAGCTAACACACAGTGTAGAAGGTTAACATACAATAGTAAACGTACACAAACACGAACATACATTGAAATCTCTTACCTGCTCCTGCCGCCGCGGCTCCCTCCGGCCCGTCCGCTCCGTCTGCTGCCGCTGGTCCAAGTGCACAAGTCCGGAAGCTGCGACCGGAAGTAGTAATCTTACTGTCCGGCCGCGACTTCCGGTCCACAGGAAAATGGCGCCGGACGGCGCCAATTTCAAATTGGACTGTGTGGGAGCGGCGCATGCGCAGTTCCCACACAGACGGCGTACACAGAAGTGGATGGGACGGGAGCCGTTCGCAGTCCCTATGGGACTGTGGCTGCCGTATTCCATGTCTGTATGTGTCGTTAATCGACACATACAGAAATGGAACAAAAAATGGCAGCCCCCATAGGGAAGAAAAAGTGTAAAAATAAGAAAAAGTAAAACACAAACACACAAATAAATATAAACGTTTTTAATAAAGCACTAACATCTTTAACATATGAAAAATAAATTTGTGATGACACTGTTCCTTTAAGTTTTTGGGGAAATCCTCTAACATTTCTTAAAGGAACAGTGTCATCACAAATTATTTTTTTATATGTTAAAGATGTTAGTGCTTTATTAAAAACGTTTATATTCATTTGTGTGTTTGTGTTTTACTTTTTCTTATTTTTACACTTTTTCTTCCCTATGGGGGCTGCCATTTTTTGTTCCATTTCTGTGTGTGTCGATTAACGACACATACAGACATGGAATACGGCAGCCACAGTCCCATAGGGACTGCGAACGGCTCCCGTCCCATTGACTGCAGTGTACGGCGTCTGTGTGGGAACTGCGCATGCGCCGCTCCCACACAGTCCTATTCGAAATTGGCGCCGTCCGGCGCCATTTTCCTGTGGACCGGAAGTCGCGGCCGGACAGTAATATTACTACTTCCGGTCGCGGCTTCCGGATTTGTGCACTTGCACCAGCGGCAGCAAACGGAGCGGACGGGCCGGAGGGAGCCGCGGCGGCAGGAGCAGGTAAGAGATTTCAATGTATGTTCGTGTTTGTGTGTGTTTACTACTGTATGTAAACCTACTACACTGTGGGTTAGCTCAAAAAATGGCGACACACAGTGTAGGAGGTTACATCGTTCAAACCCCTCGTTTATCCCGGCACTAGCCAGGATAAAGGAGGGGGGGATGCTGAGAGCTCACTAGAGCGAGGGCTTTTAACCCAATGTTGCAATGCTGCAATTTTGGGAACCGCTCCATCTAGTGACCAAAAATGGGTAGTATTATAAATTAGAAATAATTTATAATATTACATGGACTCGTGCAAAAAAATAAAAAAAATTTGAACAATGTTTAATCACCCACACACTAAATGTTTAATTTTAAAAAAAAAAACATGTTTTTCTGGCAACACATTCCCTTTAAGATAAAATTTCCAATCTTTGAATACAATACATGCATACTATAGGTTGTTTCTCAAGAAAGAGTTCTGACAGTGGTAAGGCACTAAGTTTTCAAGCCTTGCCCACAATTTTTTTTTAAAATGCCTTTAGAACTATTCCTGGTGAATTTATATGGTCCCTTTGCATTTGTATCAAAGAGGGAAACTTCAAAAGCACAATCACTGTAACCTCGGCAATAACGGATTTAATGTTTTTGCCTCTCTCTGCCACATTGAGTATCCCTATGTGAACCTGGAAAATTCATTTTTTTTTTAAATTCATTTTTTTACCCAGGAAACCTTTATTAGCCCCGCAAGAGAATAATTTGTTTGGTCTTCCTCCTATGATGAAAAAATGAATAATAATGTTCTTATTTCTTTATAGCACCATCAACACCAGGCAGCCCAAGCTTTGCACCTTGCAAATCAGCAACAACAGTCTGCCATTTACCATACAGGGCTGGCTCCAACACCACCTTCTATGACCCCAGGTTCTAATGCTCAGTCCCCACAAAACAGCTTCCCAACTCAGCAGACTGTTTTCACAATTCACCCTTCACATGTGCAGCCTGCCTATACCAATCCACCTCATATGGCTCATGTGCCTCAGGTAAGTAAGCTTATATAAAGAGATTGACACCTTTGGACAACCTCTACTTGTTAGAACGGTCCCTTGACGATAGACCGATTACAAAGTGTCCCCCAGCAATCAGCTGTAATCTGTCGGGAGACCTGTTAGTGTGTTTTTTTTAGTTTCCAGCAGTGCGTTCACCGAAGAAAATTAAGCATTACACCTTGCCCATTCAAATAAATTGTCTTTGAAAAGCAGGACAGGTCCTCCAGAGAAATACTTTTTGTAACTGCTTTCCTCTCTGAAGATCCTGAACGAGGGACCCCTTTATTAACTCAGAATTAATTTAACCTTCCTACTGATTATCATGAGCTGTGTTCAGGCAAGGTTGAAAGTACAATACTGTACTCAGGGCGCCAGTTCGTGTGCAGACAGAGCGGTTTGTAGTCGGCAGCAACGCCTCCCTGCACAGTAAAAGTTCCGTTTTAAAGTGAAAATATTATCTGGTCTTTATTGTAAACATTTTTTAAATTGCAACAAAATTCATGGCAAACTAAGGCCCTATTTACACGACAGGGATTCACGGCCATGTGATGGCCGTTTTTTCAACGGCCGTCACGCGGCTTGATTAGTACAATAGACCCAAATGGGGCTGTTCACACGGCCGATTTTTTTTTTTTGACAGCCCGGTTTAAAATGGAACATGCCCTCTTTTGGACCATTCTCCCGGCTGCAAGGCTCCTATAGAAGTCTATGAGGCCTTGTAAAACACGGCTGTCACTTGGATGTGATCCGAGTGACGGCTGTGCTTTCTGACTTAAGCTCACTCTCTTCTCCCCCTCACAGTGCGAAGTGTATGTGAGGAGATTTTTTTTTTATTTCTTTTGCTCCCTGTAGGAGCTCCCTAATCACTGGCCACAGCGTTGCCGAAGCAGTGGCTGTGGATTCCACACCGGGAGAAGTCCCTGACTTCACTGTCCATATATGGACTGTGACGTCAGGGACTTCTCAAGGAGCGGTCCCCTACTCCTGAAGCAGAATCAGCGGCTGGTGATATCGCTCCAGGAGAAGTCCCTGACGTCACTATATGGACAGTGACGTCAGGGACTTTTCCTGGAGCGGTCCCCTACTGGAAGGGGGGGCCATCTACAGGGGGGCTGTGTGGCGCAGTGCCTAGAGGAGGGGGCTGTGTGGTGCAGTGCCTAGAGGGGGGGGGGCTGTGTGGCGCAGTGCCTAGAGGGGGGGGCTGTGTGGCGCAGTGCCTAGAGGGGGGGGGCTGTGTGGCGCAGTGCCTAGAGGGGGGGGGGGCTGTGTGGCGCAGCGCCTAGAGAGGGGGGGGGCTGTGTGGCGCAGCGCCTAGAGGGGCAGGGCTGTGTGGCGCAGCGCCTAGAGGGGCGGGGGGCTGTGTGGCGCAGCGCCTAGAGGGGCGGGGGGCTGTGTGGCGCAGCGCCTAGAGGGGCGGGGGGCTGTGTGGCGCAGCGCCTAGAGGGGCGGGGCTGTGTGGCGCAGCGCCTAGGGGGGCATGTGTGGCGCGCTGCCCGGGGGGACGACGACTGTGTGACGCCCTGCCCGGGGGGGGGCGAGTCTGTGTGACGCGCTGCCCGGGGGGGGCGAGTCTGTGTGACGCACTGCCTAGAGGGGTGGCTGTGTGGGGCAAAAAATTGCCAAATTCATCCGATTTTAAAACGAACAGGAAAAAAAAACTGATTCAAAATGAGTCAAAAACGTAAACACGGAACGGATGCAAAACGGCCGAGAAAAACTTGACAAACTGCCATTTTTATCGGCCAACACTCTGACCCTGTCGTGTGATTAGAGCCTAAATAATTTCGGTCCCATCAGTGCATATTAGCTAAGTATGCTAACTACAGTTGGGTCCAGAATTATTTGGACCATGACAAATTTTAGCGGTTTACCAAAACATTGATTATATAACTGTATATTCAATATGGGCTTAAAGTTCAGATTCTCAGCTTTAATTTTAGGGTATTCACATCCTTATTTGAGGAAGGGTTTAGTAATTACGGCTCTTTAATATGTAGCTGCCTCTTTTTCAAGGGACCAAAGGTAATTGGACAATCATCTATGTAATGGGCTGCATGGGTTATTCCCTCGTTAATCCATCATCAATTAAGCAGGTAAAAGGTCTGGAGTTGATTCCAGGTGTGGCATTTGCATTTGGAAGCTGTTGCTGTGAACCCACAACATGTGGTCAAAGGAGCTCTCAATGGAAGTGAAACAGACCATCATTAGGCTGAAAGAAATGAAGAAATCCATCAGAGAGAGCACAAATGTTAGGAGCGGCCAAATCAACAGTTTGGTACATTCTTGAAAAAAAGAGCGCACTGGGTGTCCACGGAAGACAACAGGGGTGGATGATCGCTGAATCCTTTCCATGTTGAAGAAAAACACCTTCACAACATCTACCCAAGTGAAGAACACTCTCCTGGAAGTAGGTTTATCCGTATCTAAGTCTACCATAAAGAGAAGACTTCATGAGAGCAAATACAGAGTGTTCACCACAAGGTGCAAACCATTAATCAGCCTCAAAAATAGAAAGGCCAGATTAGACTTTGCCAAACAACATGTAAAGAAGCCAGCCCAGTTCTGGAACAGCATGAAACTAAGATCAACCTGTACCAGAATGATGGGAGGAAGAAAGTATGGAGAAGGCTCGGAACGGCTCATGATCCAAAGCACACCACGTCCTCTGTAAAACATGGTGGGGGCAGTGTGATGGCATGGGCATGCATGGCTGCCAAAGGCACTGGGTCACTAGTGTTTATTGATGATGTGACAGAAGCAGCCGGATGAATTCTGAAGTGTTCAGGGATTTACTTTCTGCTCAGATTCAACCAAATGCAGCAATGTTGATTGGACGTCGCTTCACAGTACAGATGGACAATGACTCAAAACATCCTGCGAGAGCAAGCCAGGAGTTTTTTAAGGCAAAGAAGTGGAATATTCTGCAATGGCCAAGTCACTCATCAGATCTCAACCCGATGGAGCTGCATTTCACTTGCTTAAGACAAAACTTAAGGCAGGAAGACGCACAAACCAGCAACAACTGAAGAAGCTGCAGTAAAGGCCGGCAAAGCATCACAAAGGAGGAAACCCAGCGTTTATTGATGTCCATGGGTTCCAGACTTCAGGCGTCATTGTAGAGAATCCTTTGCAGGCAAAGTATTAAAAAAACAACATTTTATTTATGGTAATGTTAATTTGTCCAATTACTTTTGAGCCCCTGAAATGATGAGGCTGTGTAGAAAAATGGTTGCAATTCCTAAACGTTTCACGGGATATTTTTGTTCAACCCCTTGAATTAAACCGGATAGTCGACCCTTCAATTGCATCTCAGTTGTTTCATTTCAAATCCAGTGTGGTGGCATGCAGAGCCCAAATCATGAAGACTGTGTCACTGTCCAAATAATTCTGGACCTAACTGTATATTCATATGGGACATAAATTAAAGGTCTGCAATAAGACGCATCGGTCCGGGATGGTTTTTCCTATTTCAATTTGACTGTTAAGGGGTTCTTGGGGTTATATGTAAATGAGGTTCTACACTAGACAAACCCTTGAATGGAAACGCATGTAAATGCCATTTTTGTCATTGGCCTGCTAAATAGCCTGAAAACGATTACTTTTCCATTCACTTCATGACCAGGTATTTTTTAGGGGTCTAAACCCCTTAAGCCTCATGCACACTTCCATCACCGTTTTATCGGCCGTTTTTGACGGGTTCGTGTGTCCATTTTTGTTTCCGTGTGCACTCCGTTTCTGTTCCGTGTTTCAGTTTTACACGGACGTTGTAAACTTCATTTGAACTTGTCACATGTCCCAGGAAGCACCCATAGAAAGCACCAAAAACTTCTTGTAACCTGTAAATGTTTATAGTTTATTGGTTTATAGTCCTTAAAGAGGCTCTGTCACCAGATTTTCAAACCCCTATCTCCTATTGCAGCAGATCGGCGCTGCAATGTAGATAACAGTAACGTTTTGTTTTTTTTCAAAAACCAGCATTTTTGGCCAAGTTATGACCATTTTTATATTTATGCAAATGAGCCTTTCTTAAGTACAACTGGGCGTGTTTAAAGTTATGTCCAAGTGGGCGTGTATTGTGTGTGTACATCTGGGCGTTTTTACTTGTTTTACTAGCTGGGCGTTGTGAATAGAAGTGTATGATGCTGACGAATCAGCATCATCCACTTCTCTTCGTTAACACCCAGCTTCTGGCAGTGCACAGACACACAGCGTGTCCTCGCGAGATCACGCTGTGACGTCACTCACTTCCTCCCACAGGAACTTCATCGCGTCGGATGAGCGAGGGCACGTGTGTCTGTACACTGCCAGAAGCTGGGTGGTAACGAAGAGAAGTGGATGATGCTGATTCGTCAGCATCATACACGTCTATTCACAACGCCCAGCTAGTAAAACAAGTAAAAACGCCCAGATGTACACACACAATACACGCCCACTTGGACATAACTTTAAACACGCCCAGTTGTACTTAAGAAAGGCTCATTTGCATAAATATAAAAATGGTCATAACTTGGCCAGAAATGCTTGTTTTTGAAAAAAAAACAAAAACGTTACTGTTATCCACATTGCAGCGCCGATCTGCTGCAATAGGAGATAGGGGTTTGAAAATCTGGTGACCGAGCCTCTAAGTAGTTAACGTTCTGAGCATGTCTGAATTTTTCAATCTCTTTTACTATTAAGGCTCATGTTCAGTCGGGAATGGTACCTTCTCATCCATCTGCTCATCCGATGATGCTGATGACAGCACAGCCACCAGGTGGTCCTCAAGCTGCGCTTGCACAGAGTGGTTTACAGCCCATTCCTGTTTCTACAACTGCACACTTTCCCTATATGACACATCCTTCAGGTGAGCGGTGGTTCAGAATCTCAATCGATTTTTATAAATAACACTTCTTTTGCTCAGTTCCTAAGTACTAACAACTTTTCTTTTCTTGTTTGTCCTTTAGTGCAAGCACATCACCAACAACAGCTCTGAACTTGGAGTTTCGTTTCTGTGAAAAAGGCTGGAACCCTTTTGTAGGCCAAAATTTCTCCCACCTTACCTCCAGTGGAAGTTGCAACATCTAGAATTTCTCATTTTTGTTTAAAAAAAAAAAAAAGTAAAAAACACCTGATTTCTGCTAACCTCCAATAGGAATGCTAACTGATCATCTTGCAGTGAAAAAATTCGAACGGAGTAGAGGCATGCAGGAGCTTGCCGAATGTCGGTGCACTGCATTGGTCCTCCTACAGCCCCACTTTGCTTGCTGATAACTGGAAGTTATTTATTTTTAAAGGCCCTTCTAAGTTATGAACTCATCAGCTAGCGATGGAAATAACACGAGTGATTCTTGCTGCTATCTACACCTTAAAAACAAAAATTCAAGACTCTAAAACCCCTTTTTATGTCTAAACTTAAAACCGATTCAATAAGATTCTTATCAAACTGATGGATTATTATTTATGAATCCGGTTTGATGTGGCCACTGTTTTGCAACAGTGGAGTAACTTTTAAGTTAAGGGAAAAAAAACTTTTACTTTGTAGATAATATAAAATAAAAACGTAAAAAAAATAAATAAAAATTAAAAAAGTTTTAAAAACTGAAAATTGACTTTGTTTTAATTGTTCATGTTATTAACCGTTGGTTGTGGGAAAACCGCTTTATCGCCAGCAGTTCTTGTAATCGGTTGGGGTCAGACCCCTAGCAATCCTTTTGGATAGGCGATTAAATGCTTCCACTGGAAGAACCCCATTTAATGCCAGATGTCTGAGAAATTTGATATGATGGTTTATTGAGCCGTGGGGGTGAACTTGCTAGGCCCCCACTAGATAAAAAGGTGTTTGGCTTTGTTTCTGTTCCTGTGTCCTTTAGTGTTCATTCTGGGGGAAAAAAAAACAATAGTAACTTGGCAAACCTAATCCTAGGCATGTAGGGCCTCCTTTATCAAAACTGAGAAAAAATAGGCCTTGTTGCCAATAGCAACCAGTCAGAGCTTAGCAGTTATTTCTTAAGCTGCACTGTTATTGGTTGCTATAGGAAACAATGACACTTTTTCCACAAAAGCAACTTTTTTTTTTTATTATGTAGGAAAGGCTTTCGTGATTACACATGATATACTATTTTGGACACTAAATATATGGTTCTTGCATGTTTTTTTTGTTCGTGCATCGTGTCAACAGCATCACCCAGATGTTACCTATATGTGAATGAGACTTATTCATATCACTTATTGTCGTCAATGAAGAAAAGCTGCAGCATTGGAAATTGATGGAAAACTGAGACTGTTTCTTTAAATTCAAAGTACTTCTAGGAAACCTATTAAGAAATGGTTCTTTATTAAACCGTGCAACCACTGAAAAATGTCAACACAACTATTTGGTTTTGCCACAGTTTTCATGCTGTTCATGTAGTGCAGGTCTTGGCAAGAATACAGCAGAGTTCGAAACAATCTGCACAATCCAGCATCCAATTTTTAACAGACCTAGAGATTCATTATTTAATAGTGATACAAATAGTACCTGCTCAAAACCACACAAGTTTGTTTAAATCCACAGTGGTATTTTCAACCGTACATGAAAAAAAACCGTACCGCACATGAAAAAAAATATTAAGGATCATCAAAAATAAGATCAAGATGTGTCCGTTGTGTCTTTAGCAAAAGGAATTTTCTAAATATATTAGTTATGATTGTAACCAAAAACAATAGACTCCCTGGTTAAAATAGAAGGGTTTCTACAAGTGCAGCGACAGTGTCAGGTTTGCCGCTATGCAAAAATTACTAAAACAATTATGCAATATGATAACTCGTTTTACAAAATAATAAGCTGTATAAATTGCGACGCAAGTATGTAGCTTCAATCCTAGAATGCACTTCCTGCAATTTAATTGTATACCCCACAGTTTAGAAAACTGCATGTAGCAGATTGTGTAAATCTCACATGCCACCCACTTCACCATACAATTTTAAGGTAATTAAGAAGAAAAAAATAAAAAAAAATATATATATATATATATATATATAATCTGCACCATTGCTAATGTTATAGGATCCTATTATGCATCCGTGTACCTTTTTAGGTTAAAATAAGTTTCTAGGGCTTGAAACAGTACCTATAATGATAGATGTTTAGTTGTTTTCTGTTTCTTGTTTATATCACTGGAGGACACTGCACCATGGGTATAAACCCTTCCTACTAAAAGGCTGACTCTAGGTAGGAAAAAGTCTTTGCTCTGCCCAGGCAGGCCATTCTCTGGCACTGGCTAATTCACTTTTAGCCTAGTGTCCGTACGACTTTATATCTGAAATAAATCAAAGGAAGAAGCGCCTCATGGTGCGGAATCCCAAAACAACACTGAACAGAAATACAGGTGTAAGAATTATCCAACCTGGGAAAGTTGTGCAGTGTCCAGGCACAACGCTGTTGAAAGGCATACAATGGATGAAGTTGCTGCTGCTTCCTAGCCAATGGGACCAAAAAAGTTCCACCGCGTGGCAATGGATCAGTGTGAAAAAATGTGTGTATGTGTATGTATATATATATATATATATATATATATATATGGAAGTCAAGAAGCGCTACTCCATCCAGAGGTGGAAAGAAATTGAGTTAGTGTAGCTAAATGTTTGACAAACTTCTGACATGTCTTAGTGACATGTCAGAAGTTTGTATTGGTGGGGGTCCAAGCACGGAGCCTATGAGCCCGTACTCCCGATACATCGACTTTCCGGAAAAAGCCGAACAGAAATGAAGCAGCTCACACGAGTGCTTCGTTCTAGCGATTGGTGGGGGTCTCAGTGCTCGGACCCCCACCAATACAAACTTCTGACGTCCGAAGTTTGTGAACGTTTAGCTACAGTTTAAGTATTTTAAGGAGTATTTATTAACCCCTTAATGACCAAGCTAGTTTGGACCTTAAAGGGAATGTGTTGCCAGAAAAACATGTTTTTTTTTTAAAAATTAAACATTTAGTGTGTGGGTGATTAAACATTGTTCAAATTTTTTTTATTTTTTTCGCGAGTCAGGAAATATTATAAATTTTTTCTAATTTATAATACTACCCATTTTTGGTCACTAGATGGAGCTAGTTCCCAAAATTGCAGCATTGCAACATTGGGTTAAAAGCCCTCGCTCTAGTGAGCTCTCAGCATCCCCCCCTCCTTTATCCTGGCTAGTGCCGGGATAAACGAGGGGTTTGAAAGGTTTAACCTCCTACACTGTGTGTCGCCATTTTTTGAGGTAACCCACAGTGTAGTAGGTTTACATACAGTAGTAAACACACACAAACACTAACATACATTGAAATCTCTTACCTGCTCCTGCCGCCGCGGCTCCCTCCGGCCCGTCCGCTCCCTTTGCTGCCGCTGTTCCATGTGCACAAGTCCGGAAGCCGCGACCGGAAGTAGTAATATTACTGTCCGGCCGCGACTTCCGGTCCACAGGAAAATGGCGCCGGACGGCGCCAATTTCGAATAGGACTGTGTGGGAGCGGCGCATGCGCAGTTCCCACACAGACGCCGTACACGGCAGTCAATGGGACGGGAGCCGTTCGCAGTCCCTATGGGACTGTGGCTGCCGTATTCCATGTCTGTGTGTGTCGTTAATCGACACACACAGAAATGGAACAAAAAATGGCAGCCCCCATAGGGAAGAAAAAGTGTAAAAATAAGAAACAGTAAAACACAAACACACAAATGAAAATAAACGTTTTTATTAAAGCACTAACATCTTTAACATATAAAAAAATTATTTGTGATGACACTGTTCCTTTAATGACCAAGCCAGATTTTTCAAATCTGGTATGTCTGACTTTATCAGAGAATAACTCTGCGAAAGTTTTGAATATCCAAGTAATTCTGACATTGTTTTTTCGTCACATGTTGTACTTTATTTTAGTGGTAAAAGTAGACTGATACGATTTGCGGAAATTAATTAAAAAATTGAAGAAATGTTGTAAAAATTAAAATTTTTTTCCTATTAGCTGCAATATGTCACATATGTACATACATACTGTACAATTTTTTTTATTAAATATATATTTCCATCTCGTTACTCTATTTTGGCAGCACTTTTGAAAAAATTAAATACATTTTCAGCAATTTAGAGGACTTACAAATTGAATAATAATTTTTTACGTTTTGAAGTACATTTTGTCTTCCTGCACCAAGCCAGGTTTTCAGAGGCTCATGGGTCTCAGAATGATGGAAACCCCCATAAATGACCCCATTTAGAAAACTAGACCCCTGGACACATGGCTAGGCCCAAAAGGAAGGGAGCACCCGGAGGCTTTCAGGACTCATATTTTGCTTGAAAATGTTTTAGTCCCCACTGTACATTTGGAGAAGCTTTGAGCTGTCAGAACAATAGAAACTCCCCATAAACGACCCCATTTAGGAAACTAGACCCCTTAAGGTATTTATTTAGGGGTATAGTAAGTATTTTGACCCAACAGTTTTTTGCTAAATTGAATGCATAGCAGGTGAAAATAAATTAAATTTCACTTTTTTCCTAAAAGTATCAGTTTGAAGACCGATTTCTTTGTAAAGCGAACATGAAAATGAAGAATCACACCACAAAATCTATCACCCTGTTTCTCCTGTTTTCAAAAATACCCACATTGTGGCCCTAATGCGTTGCCTGGACACACGGCAGGGCCCAAAAGGAAGGGAGTACACGGAGGCTTTTAGGGCACCAATTTTGCTTGAAAATGCACATTTGGAGAGGCTTTGAACTGACAGAATGATAGAAACCCCCAAGAAATGACCCATTCTTAAAACTACACACCTTAAGCTATTCAGGAGTGTAGTGAGCATGTTGACCACTATGTTCTCATAAAGGAGGCATGTCCTGAAAAATGTATTTGCCTGTTTGACTATGTCTTGCTAACAAAGCAATTGTCCCACATATGTGTCATTCTGATGCCGTTGTGAACAGCATTCTAGTCTGATATATAAAAAATTATAGTGGGAAAAAATCAACTGTTCTGGAGTGAACGCCAATATATTTATAAAAAAATGGAGGAAAACGTATCCAACTATGTGGCAAACTGGAGTTTGTTCACGAGATAAAAACACCTGAAGGGCTATGATGACATCTTGTTTTTTTATAGTGACAGGTCATACAACGTCTCTTTAGCCTCATCAATCCCTATATAAGGGACGAACGTACCAAGCGACGCGGTACACCATAACAGACCCCTGCCCGGCAAGGTAGGAACCGCTATGCACACAAACAACCAATCACCTACAGAATATATAAAGGGACCGTGTCCAAAACCATATATAGGAACAGTAATGGATCACTAGTCGCCAAAATAATGTCAGTATTGCCAGAAGTATTGTCGTGGTGTAAGAGATCCAGTAAAAACCCGTAGAAAACTGTAGTAAAGCCCATTGTGTATTGATATGGAACAGCTCGATTATTAGAGATCCTCCAAATAAAAAAAATATTCCCATTTCACGATACAGTAAAACAAATTGAGCTTTGTGCGGCAGGACATAGTCATTACAGGTCATCTTACATTTTGAAAAAAAAAAAAGATATGCCATTTCAGTGACAACATAGGGTCACATTTTGAAATCTATAACCCTTATGCTTTTCATCTAGGTGTGTAGTGAGTATTTAGACCCTGCAAATATTGAGGCCTTAATATTTAGCGTGCCTTTTCTCCTGTGCTTCAAGATATTCATCTAGGGGTATAATGGAAATTTTTAGTTCTATTTAGTGGTTTTACTGGGATGTCAGGATTGCACATCAGAACTCAGAATTGAAGGAGTGCGAGGAGGTTTTTAGGGCCCACTTTTTACTCGTAAGATTTTATGCAACACGGGTGTCAGAACATTTAGAAAATTCATAAAATGCCTCCTTGAATAAAATTGAAACTTTCAAGGTATTCATCTAGGGGTATAATGGGAATTTTTAGTTTTATTTGGTAGTTTTTTTGTTTTTTTTTAAATGTCAATTGGGACAAAATGGGAAATAAAATAAATTTTAGAAAGTAAATACCCAGGCGATAGAAGGCAGGAAGAAAAGGGACTTAATTCAAATCAACAGAGGTGTGGTATACTCGAAAGCACTCTCCAATGCAGAGGCCCGGTTTAGAGGGGCAGGTCTCACTGCAGTGAGTGGTGTCTTTCCTAATGCCCCTCATCGAGCACACTCGACACCTTCTTTGGGGCCTCCTTTTCTTTTCAGTGGGGGGAAGTACGCCAGGGAAATGCTGCCCATGAACAATTCTTGAGCCCACTATTCCAGAAGCACTGCTGCTTCCACTGCCACTCTCCCCTTCCTGGTCTCCAAAAATCAAAGTTGTAATAATTTTTTCTTGAAAATCAAGAAAAGTCCCCCTATGCAAAAAGTCCTTTATACAAAACAAAGGAATTATATAGTGCCACTTGTGTCAGGTATACGGCCAATTTTTTATACCAGTTCTTGTTTTTCTGAGGGCATTGTAGGCTTGTCCTTGTATTTGACCAGCAGCAAATTGTCACTGCAAACAGCCCTGCTTTCCCCTCGGCGCACTGTATGATCTACAAAGTCCTTGGGGAGACCCTTTTGGTTTCTCCTGATTGTGCCGCATGCTGCGGTTCCTCTAACAGCAAGGCACTTCAAAAGGGGGACACTATTGTAAAAATTATCAATATATAGATGGTATCCCTGATCTAGTATGGGGTGCAGCAAATCCCATACTACCCACTTATTCCTAGGACAGGGGGACAGTCCGGGGGCTCTATTGCAGAATCTTTTCCCTCATAGATTCTGAATTTAAAAGTGTATCCAGACGCGCTTTCACACACTTTATACAGCTTCACGCCATACCTAGACCTTTTGTTGGGCAGGTACTGGCGGAAGTGTAGCCTGCCTTTGAAATGAACCAAGGATTCGTCCACTGCAATGCATTTTTGTGGGGTGTAAATCTCTTTAAATTTTGAATTATAGTGGTTCACTACAGGTCTAATTTTGAACAGTCTGTCAAAACTGGGGTCATTTGTGGGTGGGCATTCCTCATTATTGTTATAATGCAGGAACCGTAGCAGGATCTCGAAATGAGCCCTAGGCATGGTGAGGCGGTAAAGTGGGGAATGGTGTAGCATATCAGTGCTCCAATAGGCGCGAATAGAGGGCTTTTTTGTAATGCCCATGTTAAGTAATAGGCCCCAAAATTTCAGTATTTCATTTGCATTGGTAGGGGTCCATTTTTGGGGCCTGGCATAGTAACTGTTGGGATTGCGGGCAATAAATTGTGCCGCATAAATATTTGTCTGCTGTACCATAAGACAAATTAGTTCATCAGAGAAATATAATTTAAAAAAATCTATCTCTCTGAATCCAGTAGTGTCCACGTTGGTGCCTGGGGTGGCAGTAAATTCAGGCACCTGGGGCATATAATTATCAGGGGCAATCCACGCAGGGGCATCTGAATTTGGTTGTGATTGCGCACTAGCCCTAGAACGTCTACGAGGGGGGGGGGGTTCATCACTAGATGTGTCACTTGAGGATGACGACATCAAAAATGTCACCTCATCTCCACTGTCAGACTCTGACTCTGCACAGAATAAGGCGTACGCCTCTTCAGCAGTGAATACCCGCTTTGTCATTATAATAGTTTTTAACTCCCTGAACCTCTAACCCTAATTAGCCCTACCCTAAATTATTTTTAACTAGCCCTGACTACCTAACCTTACACCCCGTACACTCTAACAAGCTAGTCTGGTACTATCCCTAACTAATTTACTATCCCTGTCGCTCACTAACAAACTTTTTTTATAGGTTTTTTTTTTTTAATGTTTTTTTTAATATTTTTTTATATATATATATTTTTTTGTATTTTTTAAAGTACAAAAAGACTGAACTGATTCAGTGATGCCTGTCACTAGGCAACAGACGATACTGATTGGGTGATGTGGCACACTGGGGTGCTGAGGAGGCAAAAGGATTTGCTGATGGGGCACAGGGATGTGCTGATGGAGCACAGGAGGTGACTGACTAGCTGTGGGAGTGACTGGTCAGCACAGGGGGTGACTGATCAGGCTGTGGGGGTGACTGATCAGGCTGTGGGGGTGACTGGTCAGCACAGGGGGTGACTGGTCAGCACAGGGGGTGACTGACTGGTCAGCACAGGGGGTGACTGGTCAGCACAGGGGGTGACTGACTGGTCAGCACTGGGGGTGACTGACTGGTCAGCACTGGGGGTGACTGACTGGTCAGCACTGGGGGTGACTGACTGGTCAGCACAGGGGGTGACTGACTGGTCAGCACAGGGGGTGACTGACTGGTCAGCACAGGGGGTGACTGACTGGTCAGCACAGGGGGTGACTGACTGGTCAGCACTGGGGGTGACTGACTGGTCAGCACTGGGGGTGACTAATCAGGCTGTGGGGGTATATTTCATGCACAAGTAAAATTAGATCCGTCTCTGAACTCCTCTCAAAACCAACAGAGGAGCTCAGAGACGGAGACTGTAGAAAAACAAGTCACACTAACTGTGATTGGTCTGTCTGCACTGACAGACCTATCACAGCGATCGCCGACAGGGGACCACTTTCATTGGTCCCCTGTCGGCTACCTCTGTTGCTAAGCTGTCTCGGACAGCAGTTTGCATTGAACTGTCACCTCGCCCCGCGGCGCTGTGACAGTTTAACTGCATCACGTACATGCACGTGGGAATGCGCTAACCAGCCTCATTCCCCGACGTGCATGTACGTGATAATGCGGGAAGGGGTTAAGGTAACGTGTTTCAATGCCGAACTGGCGCCTTCATCAGACCTAATACATTTAAAATCTATAGACTGTGTGGTTTATATACATAAAAAAAATTAAAAAAAATGCCCCCTGAGTGACTGTTACAACCACCAAGCAGAGGAGACAAAGGTATACAAACAATAAAAAAAATTCAATCCCAAAAACTTTATTTAAAAAAAACAAAACATAACCGTGTACACTAGAATGGTTATTCATATGTTAATGTTGATTAGCTATATTAATTTTATTAAAAAGACTAATATAGAAAGTATGTAACGATGTGCCCAGAGAAATCGACATAGACCGAAGGATCTAAGCCAGGGAGTTTAGAGGTTAGGGCATGATATGTCAGAAGCCGAGGAAAGGGAGTGAGTGGAGTGGAAATGCACTGCATCCCCAAAAACAAATAAATAACCCCGAAGTATAAGGCTCAGTAGACCGTGAGCGCAGGGACGGGAGGCGGCCAATCAGAGTTCAGCATTCGGCCAACCCCCATTTTAACCATGGCTAACAAATATTCCTTTTGGCCAATTTAAAAAGATTAGAAAAAACGGTGATGATGCATATTTAACACTGTGTAAAACATTGACTAAACGGTACTGTGAAAAACTATCCAGAAAGCCTAATTCAGGGGGCTATTAAAAAGGCGTCTGCATACTCACAAAGTGACTGCCTAATACAAAATAAGCCGCCACCAAGAACAACTGATGTTGATTTAAGGACAAAACATAATTTTTTAACCACTTTTAATTCTGACCATAAATTAAATGAAGGTATTTTAATGAAGTATTGGTATATTTTACTTAAAGGGAACCTGTCACCAGCATTTCACCTATTAAACCAGCAATACCTGGTGGAAGTGGGTGAAAAATAATTTCTATATGACCTATAATTGTCTTCTTAGTCGGCTCTGTACCTTTTAGTATTCAGTTTTTGATTGTTCCCACACTGTATGCTAATGAGCATAAAAGAGTAAGATCTTCATTTGAAAAGAGTCAAATCTTCATTTGAAAAGAGTAATATCTTCATTCCTCAAGCCTTTCCGAGTTTACTTCGCCTCCTTACTTTTGATTGACAGCTCCTCGCCTTCCCCCAGCACACTTGTGTATTGATGTCCTCTTCTGGGGTGTGCGCACAAAGGGACACCGAATTATTACGATAAAAGGCGCAAAATGTTTGCAGACCGTTATTAACAGTCGGAGGAGTTTAGGAGAGGGGATAACGGCAATGAACTTTTGATAGCAGCGGCCAGTGAGGGATAAGTAAAGTTCAATAGGTGAAATGCTGGTGACAGGTTCCCTTTAATGATCAACACTTGAACAAAAGTTCTACCTGTTAAACCTAATATGACTTTTAGAAGGTCGACTACCCTTAGAAATTTACTGGTGCCAAGTAGATGTGTCCACTTCTCTGGGCATATCTTACAACTTTCTATATTAGTCTTTTTAATCAAATAAATACAGCTAATCAACATTAACATATGAATAGGCATTCTATTGTACCCTTTGTTATATGTTTTTTAAATAAAGTTTTTTTTTGTTTTTAATCATTGTTTGTATACCTTTGTCTCCTCTGATTGGTGGTTGGAACTGTCAGGGGGGCATTTTGGCGTTTTTTATGTATATAAACCACACTGCCTGTAGCTTTTAAAGTATTAGGTCAGTCGAAAGCGCCAGTCCGGCGTTGAAACGCGTTACCTTAACCCCCTTAAGGACACAGCCAATTTTTTCAAATCTGACATGTTTCAGTTTGTGGTAATAACTTCGGAATGCTTTTACCTATCCAAGCGATTCTGAGATTGTTTTCTCGTGACACATTGGATTTTATGTTACTGGCAAAATTTGCTCAATACATTGAGTATTTAATTGTGAAAAACGCCAAAATTTAGCGAAAAATTGCAAAAATTTGCATTTTTCTAAATTTAAATGTATCTGCTTGTAAGAGAGATAGTAATATAAAGGAGCACCTAGAGGATTTTGGGGCCTCCTTTTTATTAGAAAATATTTTAGGCACCATGTCAGGTTTGAAAGGCTCTTGTGGTGCCAAAACAGTGGAAATCCCCCAAAAGTGACCCCATTTTGGAAACTATACCCCGGAGCAAATTATCTAGGGGTATAGTGAGCATTTTGACCCCGCAGGTTTTTTGCAGAAATTATTGGAAGTAGGCCATGAAAATCTACATTCTTTCAAAGAAAATGTAGGTTTAGCTAATTTTTTCTAATTTCCATAAGGACTAAAGGAGAAAATGCACCACCACATTTGTAAAGCAATTTCTCCCGAGTAAAAGAATACCCCATTTGTGGTCATAAACTGCTGTTTGGGCACACGGCAAGGATCAGAAGGGAAGGAGTGGCTTTTGGAGCACAGATTTTGCTGGATTGGTTTCTTGACACCATGTCACTTTTGCAAAGCTCCTAAAGTACCAGTATAGTGGAAACTCCCCAAAAGTGACTCGATTCACAAAACTACACCCCATGAGGAATTCATCTAGTGAGCATATTTACCCCACAGGTGTTTCATAGATTTTATTAGAATTGGGCAGTGAAAATAAAAAAAAATCCTTTTTCTTCAATAAGACGTCGTTTTAGCTGAAAATTTCTCATTTTCTCAACAAATAAATGAACAAAAGCACCCCAACACTTGTAAAGCAACTTCTCCTGTGTACGGCAATACCCCATATGTGGTCATAAACGGCTGTTTGGGCACAGAGTAGGGCTCAGAAGGGAAGGAGCGTCATTTGGTTTTGGAGTACAGATTTTGCTGGATTGGTTTCTGGGCGCTATGTCGCATTTGCAAAGTCCCTGTAGGACAAAAACAGTGGATCCCCTCCAGAAGTGACCCCATTTTGGAAGCTACACCCCTCAAGGTATTCACCTAGGGGGTATAGTGAGCATATTAACCCCGCAGGTGATTGGCAGAAATTGGTGTGCTCTCTATGTTGCAGAGTGAAAATTGGATTTTTTCCATAGTTGTGCCACCATAACAACACAGCTCTCTTATTATTATGCTGTTTCTCCTGGTTTTAGAAACACCCTACGTGTGGCCCTAATCTTTTGCCTGGACATTCAACCAGGCTCAGGAGTGAAACCGTACCATGTAAAATTAAGGCCTAATTTGGCAATTTACAAAGTCTTGGATCACAATTGCAGAGGCTCTGCTGAGAAGTGACCCCATTTTGGAAACTGCAACCCTTAAGGCATTTATTAAGGGGTGTAGTGAGCATTTTCACCCCACAGGCCTTTTCCATGAATGATTGCGGAAGGTGCAAAGTAAAAATTAAATTTTTTCCCTAGATATGCTATTTCAGTGGCAAATGTCGTGCCCAGCTTGTGCCACTGGAGACACACACCCCAAAAATTGGAAAAAGGGTTCTCCCTAGTATGGCGACGCCATTTATGTGGCAGTAAACTGCTGTTTGGGCACACTGTAGGGTTCAGAAGAGAGGTGGCGCCATTTGGCTTTTTGAGCGTGGATTTTGCTTGGTAGTAGTTTTGTTTGGAGTCTTACTGGTGTTTCTGTTTATAATGTGGGGGTACATGTAAGCCGGGCGGCGTATATAAGGGGCATAGTCAGGTGGTATAATAATGGGGTAAAAAAATAAATAAATCCATAGATGTGTGTTACGCTGTGAAGCAATCCTTTCTGCACAGGCCGGTGTAGCACTAATAAATGGTCCTTCCTTATTCCCCTTTTGGTCCACGCTCGGCATCTTTGCAGTTTCGGGAATTTTGCTGGGAAAGTGTTGTCCTGGTATAATACGGGCGCCCTCGCTTCCAGCAGATATGTTTGGTCCCTCCCCTTCCTGGTTCCTTAATTTTAGGGGCCTTGATAATTCGCCACTTGAAACAGAAGAAATGTTCCCCTCGGGTCGGCACAACTGAATATTTTTTCTTTCCTGACTTATTGGAGCCTTAACGAATTTTATTTTTTCATAGACTTAGTGGTATGAGGGCTGTTTTTTTGCGGGGCGAGCTGTAGTTTTTATTAGTACCATTTTGGGGTACATTCGACTTTTTGATCACTTGTTATCCTTTTTTTTTTTTGGGAGGCAAGGTGACCAAAAAACAGCAATTCTGTCATTTTTTTTAGTTGTTTTTATACAGCGTTCACCACGCATTATAAATTACATGTTACCTTTATTCTGCGGGTCAGTCCGATTCTAGCGATACCTAATTTATAGCACTTTTTTATGTTTTACAACTTTTTGCACAATATAATAACTTTTGTAAAGAGAATGGATTTTTTCTGTCACCAAGTTGAGAGCCATAACTTTTTAATTTTTTCGTCGACGGAGCTATATGAGGGCTTGTTTTTTGCGAGACGAGTTATGGTTTTTCTAGGTACCATTTTTGGGTACATGCGACTTTTTGATCACGTTTTTATTTCAATTTTTGGAAGACAAAGTGACCAAAAAATAGCAATTATGTCAGTATTGTTTTTTTTGTTTTTTTTACGGCGTTCACTGTGCAGAATAAATAACAATATTTTTATAGTTTCGGTCGCAGCGATACCAAATATGTATGGCTTTATCATTTTTTTTCAATAATAAATGACTTGATAAGGGAAAAAGGGTGATTTGTGTTTTATGTTATTACTTGTAAAATAAAAGTTGTAAAAAATACAATAAAAGTTTCACTATTCTTTAGTCCCACTAGGGGACTTGAAGGTCCAACTATTTGTTTGATCTTCTAATACATTGCACTACCTATGTTGTGTAATGTATTCGAACTGTCAGTTGTTCACTGACAGCAAGCCGATCAGGCTCCGCCTCCGGATGGGGCCTAATCGGCTTCCGTAATGGCAGATAGGAAGCCACTGTTAGGCCTCCTGTTGCCATAGTAGCAGTCGCTAGCCTTGCCATCGCATGGCAGGCTGCCGATTTGATACAAACCACTTTGATGCAGTGATCACATTGGATCGCTGCATTGAAGGGGTTAATGGCAGGAATCGGAGCTAGCTCCGGTTCCTGCCTTTACAGTGGGATGTCCGCTGTAACATACAGCGGACACCCACTGGTGGTGACGCCGGCTCAGCTTCTTGTCGATGGTACCGGAAGCCTTTTTGGCCCCGCCGACGAGCGGGGCATAGGAGGATTTCGTTGTTGGCAGACCGGGAGGTAAGTATTAGGCCTCCGATCGCCTTTGCATCCACCGGCAACCCAGCGATCACGTTGCTGGGATGCCGGTGGCTATAATCTCCTCACATGCTGCGATCCATATTGAACGCAGCATGTGAGGGGTTAATCGTTCGGATCGGAGGCTAGCTCCGGCCTTGTCCGATACCTTAGGGTGCCAGCTGTAACATACAGCTGTCACCCGGCGGTTATGTCGCTGGCTCAGCTCCTGAGCCAGCTCCATCTCCTTCACGTACAGTTATGTGGAATTGCGTGAAAACACCAGTTCCCATCATGTGCGTGAAGGGGTTAAATACTCAAATACTTAACTCAATTTCTTTCCACCTCCGGATGAAGTAGCGCTTCTTGACTTCCTCTAATATTATTTCATATATATATATATAGAATAAATTTTTTCCGCACTGATCCAGTGTCTGTATGAGGCAGCCATGTCCTGATACTTTTTTTTTAAATATAATATATATATGTATTTTTTCTCTTTTTTTTTTTAGATGCAGGTGGGTTGTCGCACTGGGACTCTATAGGCCATAGACTTCCATTCCTTATATAAGGGAGAATCTTGCAGTGAACCCTATAATTTTTTTCTGTAAAAGGCCCATTTGTAGGAGAGCCTGCTAATTAAATATTTTCCCATCGGTAGGGGTACAAACAGCACTCTGCGCTGCTCCCACCGTTATCCGCTAACACATCGCCCCCTCTCTTTCACATTCTGTCGGCATTCTTTCTTTGGCTGCTGGTAGGGAGTATTCTTTCTGGAGGCGGGATCAGAGTAGGGTGACCTCTCTCCAAAGCGAGCTTTTCTGGGGGTGGTTTCCCGCATCGTGCCTCTGCAGCTCCTTAGTACCAGCACCACTTTCCAGCTTAAGGCCCCATGCACATGACAGTGCCTGTAATCACAGTCCATGATTAGAGGCACGGAAGCCCAACCGCATTTGCGTGCCGTGCTCCCATATAAAGTATAGAAACACAGTCTGAAAAAAAGGACATTTTTTGCGGAGCCTTTCTGTGACACAAACACGTAAATATAGTGTCAGTCGACCATAGAAATAAATGGATCCGTAATCACGGACTAAATCTATGGTCATGTTCATGGGGGCCTTAGGCCCGCAGATGCGGGTGGCTGGCTGTGCCTGTGATCACGGACAGCGATTACAGGCACGATTGTGTGCATGGGGCCCAAAATGGGCAGAAGCAATCCTATCGCCAGCTGGTGCTCCAGAAGTCGTGAGATTCCATCTTCAGTCTGTCGGGTGGTACACAACACCAGGGGTCTGATTGTCCATCAATTAGGGCTGTTAATCTGTTTTCTACAAGGGGGGGGGGGTCACATATTTCTATTTTTATTTTTTTTGTAGCTTCAGCTCTCTCCAGGAATCGCTTCTCCCATTGACACTGTTCGGGCCTGTTCACATCAGCGTTCGATTTCCGTTGGTGGCTTCCGTCACATTTTTCCATTGGAGGAACCCATAAACGCAATAGCTTTCATTTCCATTACCATTGATTTCAGGTCTGACGGCACCCATCAACGGAAACCGACCGCTGATGTCAACACACCCTTAGTTTTTCTTTTTTTTCTTTTTCTTTACTCCCTTGTGACATGTCCTCAAGTATTCCACCAGGCAGATTTCATAAAAAGTTTACATGGTAGATCTTATAAGCTGCGCAGATGTTCCCTTATAAGGTCCTCTGTTGGTTGTCAATGGAGAAACTTCTTCAAACCAGTATCAGTCGCATTCCTCCACTGTATCCTCTAATTCAGAACCTAAGCAGGATTCACAATTGGCAGCCGCTATGCATGCGTTGATATATTCTTTCAGTTCCCTTTCATATAAAGGATGACCCAGTCACCCGTTCTTAGGAAAAGGCACCCTTGAAGCGCCAAAGGCTATGTTTTCCAAACAAAGGAATGGAAGCATCCTAACAGCCATCTGGCTGTTACAAAATGCATTAATACTGTTTCAGGAAGAATTGAGCTCTAAATTGTCATTTCTCAAAATGAGAATCTGCCTATTTCGAGGCTGTCTAAGAGTACCACCATTCTACTGTCCGACACGGCATCACTCCGTGACCTTCTTGACAAGAAGCTGGATTTCCAGACCGAATCTGCATGTGTGACTGCAGGTTCTGCTCTGCACCCAGCATTTTCATTCGCCTGAGTAAGGCCTGCCCATCTTAGAGTAAACTGCTGCACTGCAGTATCTTGGAAGGAGTGCCACAACAGGATATGGCTGATCTCACTTCTCAGATAATTCATGTTTCTCTTTCCTTTAAGTTAGCCATCTTCAGTGCCCGCTCTTCGGCTAATCTGATTGCTATCTGGCCTTTTGTAGAAAGAAAAGTGGTGTAGGTCTACGCCATGTCAAATTGTAACTAAATGTTCGACAAACTTCTAACCGAAAACATTGTACAATGTGCATTACTTATTCTTAATTTTTGGCAAAGTGAAACCTTATGCTATAAAGTTGTGCCGAGCCTGTATTGAGAAGACCATCTATGAAGGATCCATTATTTTATTTTTTTTGTCAAGTTCAAAAATAGTTTTTCCCTTAAGAGGAGTAGCCAACCTGGGGAGGCCCCAAGTGTCCTCGGGAAAATATAAGGTTTACCTAGTGTGTAGTCTAGGGGAAGGAAATCTGATCTACAAGAGTGGAGAATTACATTAAGATTGTTCTTCCGCTTATCGATAAGGGGGCCATCCATGCTTGCCGGTTGCGTATAAAGACAAAAGTCTACTATGAGGATTGAGGACACTAAGGAACCTAGATTCGCTCATGATGTCATGGTGGGCGGTCTGGAGGGGCGCAAGAGAAGATGTTTTCGTGGGCATGTTAATGTTTTATCTCCTATCTAAAAAAGAATGGAAAAAGCCAGACAAGAAAGGTGTTTATTTCTAAGGGGGTAAATTGTAAATATTCCTTTAAATAGTGCCTGTACCAGTTGGGATAGGGCTCCCAATATTGATGTGACAATTTCTAAAGTATATAGGAAAACAGCCTTACCCTTTGATGACATTGGCCTCCTTAACCCCTTTTGCATTGATACGCCATTTTAGTGCACAATATGTTGCGCCCTGTTTGTGCCACTGGAGAGATGGAGACAAATACTTCATAAAATGTTAAGTGGGTTCTCCCGGGTATGGCGATACCATATATGTGGACGTGAACTGCTGTTTAGGCACGCAGTGGGGTTCAGAAGGGAGGGAGCGCCATTTGGCTTTTGGAACGCAAGCAGATTTAGCTTGGCAGTTCTGTGTGGGTTTTAATGGTTTTTCAGTTTATAACGTGGGGGCATATGTAATCTGTGCGGAGTACATCAGGGTATAATAAGAGGGAATAATAATGCGATAAATAAAAAATAATTCATAGATATGTGGCCGGTGTTGTACTGATAAATGGCGCCCGATCTTGCTTCTGGAACTATCTGCACACTTTTATTTTTTCTCCAACGGAGCTGTTTGAGGGCTTATTTGTTGCAGGACAATCTTTAGTTTTCATTGGTACCATTTTGGGGTACACGCAGTTTTTTGGTCACGTTTTTATTCAATTTTTTGGCAAGCAAGGTGACCAAAACCCAGCAATTCTGACAATGTTTTTTTCTGTTTTTTACAGTGGTCACCGTAGGCTATAAATAACAAATGTACTTTATTCTGCGGGTCAATACAATCATGACGATACCAAATGTATATTGTTTTTTTTTTAATTAAAAAAAAAATTATTTATTTTTTTGTCACCATATTCTGAGAGCCATAACTTTTTATTTTTCAGTCAAAAAATGCTGTGTAAGGACTTGGTTTTTTATTGGTACTGATTTTATTCCATGTTTTGGGTGATTGAAAAAAATAGCGATTCTGGTATTTATTTTTTATTTTTTGCAGTGTTTACCATGCGGGAAAAATAGTTTTATGGTTTGGGTCGCCACGGATGCAGCGATACCATATATCTACTTTTTTTTTTTTTTCTAAGTTTTCATTTTTTTCCTATAATAAAAAACTTCTTATAGGGAAAAAGGCAGTTATTATTTTTATTAACTTGAAACTTTTTTTATTTTTACACTTTTATTCAACTTTGTTAACTTTTCTTTTTGTCCCACTAGGGGACTTGAAGGCCTGCACCTCTGATCTTTACTCTAATACATTGCACTACCCACATATTGCAATGCATTAGAGCTGTCAGTCATTCACTGACCGCAAGCCTATTAAGTCCCATCTGTGGGCGGGGCCTCATAGGCTATCAAACGTGGCAGACCAAGAGGCCATTCTTAGGCCTCCGGTTGCAATAGCAACAATCGGCATCCCCACGATCAAATCGTGTCTATGCCGATCACTACAAACCTCTAAGATGCCGCGATTGCTTTTGATCGCGGCATCTAAGGGGTTAATGGCAGGTATCGGAGCTAGTTCCGTTCCCTGCCGTTACAGCTGACACCCACGGCTGATGTCACAGGCTCGGCTTCTGAGCCTGCGCCGTCTTTTTCGGCCAGAAGCCTTTTAGGCCCCACCTCCGGACGGAAGCTCGAAGTACTTGGCAGACAGGAGGCCATTGTTAGCTTCCAGGCTGCCAGATCAGTCTACGGAACCCCGCGATTGCATTGTGGGGTTCCGATCTGCTAGTAAACACAATAGATGCAGCGCTCTCGCTTTTAAGAGCTGCATCTAAAGGGTTAATCGGACGGATTGTTGGCTAGCTCCGGTCCTTGCCATGCAGCAGGGCGTCCGCTGTAATAAACAGCTGACGCTGGCGAGGGTACGGGCTCAGCTTCTGAGCCTGCGTCAGCAACACGGCATACCAGTACATTGTGTTGCGTTACCTAACGACAACAATTTACTAGTACATTGGATGTCGTTAAGGGATTAAAGATCCTCTGTCCCAGGGGTCTCAAACTCGGTCAGATAAAAGGGCCGCATTACTTTCAAATTTGATACAATACAAATTATTGTTAATCAATTAGTTATTTGAACTACTAGAATACTACGTTACTATAATAATACTACGTTACTATAATAATACTACATTACTATAACACTACTAGAATATATTACTATAATAATACTACATTACTATAAAAATATTACATTACAGGACAGTGACGTCAGGGGCTTCTCCTGAAGCGGGACCCTAGGCCAGAGTGTCAGCAATGCTTTTCGCTGGGGATTCCTCTCCTTGAGGGACCACCCAAAGGTGCTACCTACCGGGAGGGGGGCTGGGTGGCACTACCAGAGAGGGTGGATTCCGCTCCTAGTCAGGGGCTCCCTCTAGGAGTGAAATCCCCAGCAAGTGTGTCGGCAATTGTCTGGGCAGGGATTCCACTTCTTAAGGAGCCATGATGAGCACTTGCCCGGGTTCACCGGGTGCAGATGCCGGCCCTGCGTAATGTACAGAGGGGCGGTGCAGCATTTTCTACAGGGGGGTGTGTGTTCGGTGCTCCTTCAGCCTGCTCACTGCTGTCCTGAGGATGTCTCGGGAGCTTCGGTGCACCACGGGCCGCAGATGAGACGCAGAGGCCGCATGTGGCCCAGGAGCAGTGTGTTTGAGACCCCTGCTCTAACAGAAAAAGCAGAAAGCTTCTAAAAGAGAGCCTGGTAGTCAGCAGCCGTCTCCTTTTTAAGCCCAAAATTGCAGCCGCATGCACCGCTAGAGCCCTTATTTGGCTTAAGTGGCTGGAATCGCAAGTAAATTCTCAGAGAACACATTCTTGCTTCCCTGCCCACTATCCAAAAAGTAGTAGATTTCCTGACCGGCGTATTATTAGATGTGGTCAAATTAACTGCTCATACCTCCTCCCTCTCTAAATCAGCCCATAGAGATCTAAGGCTAAAAAACTTGAGGGTGGTTTATCTTCCAAATCAAAGTTATGTGCTATCCCAGGTCATGGTGAATTTCTTTTTGGCCCTATCTTAGATGATATTTTGGAAAAGGCCACAGATAGAGGAAAGGATATCCCGAGTTTTAAAAAATACCTTTTCGTCCCTTTAAGAAGATTTAGGCTAGAGAAATCCGCAAGGGAGAAAGAGGGGAAATAGAAGGTTCCCAAGGGTGGAGGAAAGTGCTTCATAGAAAGGTAATTGATCCAGCGTTTTAAAAGGAAATTCTTCCAACTTTATTAGAAATCCACTTTAAAATACATTGAGCAAAAAAGGGGAGGATGCAGCAAGCCTACGCGTTTCAAACTAATCTCTCGTTCAGCAAGCATGTTCACCTTGCATTTGTATCCACAGCCTACTAAGCAGCCACTCCCTCTCCCTCCCCAAACCAATAATTGGCAACAAGATAAGGAGATCCTTTCGTTCCAAAACAGCTATGAAAATAAAAATGCCCAAATAATGTCATCACATTTCTGATACTGAAAGTGAAAATCTGAAAGGCAAGTTAAAGGGAATGTGTTGTTAGCAAAAAATGTTTTGTTTTTTTTAGTTAAACAATTAGTGTGTGGGTGATTAAACATTGTTCTAATTTTTTTTATTTTTTTCACGAGTCAGGAAATATTATAAATTGGATTCAATTGGATTCTAATTTATAATATTTCCCATTGCTGGTCACTAGATGGAGCAATTCCCAAAATTGCAGCATTGCATGTGGTAAAGCAACCACATTGCTTTATGCTGCAAAATTGGGAAAAAATCCCTCGCTCTAGTGAGCTCTCAGAATCCCCCCTCCTTTATCCTGGCTAGTGCCGGGAGAAACGAGGGGATTGAACGGTCTAACCTCCTACACTGTGTGTCGCCATTTTTTGAGCTAACACACAGTGTAGTAGGTTAACATACACTAGTAAACACACAGTAAAACACGAACATACATAGAAATCACTTACCTGCTCCAGTCGCCGCCGCTCCCTCCGGACCGTCCGCTCCGTCTGCTGCCGCTGCTCCATGTGCACAAGTCCGGAAGCCGCGACCGGAAGTAGTAATCTTACTGTCCGGCTGCGACTTCCGGTCCACAGGAAAATGGCGCCGGACGACGCGCATTTCAAATTGGACTGTGTGGGAGCGGCGCATGCCATAGTGTGGGAGACGGCGTACACCATAGTGGATAGAACGGGCCCTGTTCGCAGTCCCTATGGGACTGGAGTTGCCGTATTCCATGTCTGTATGTGTCGTTAATCGACACATACAGAAATGGAAAAAAAAATGGCAGCCCCCATAGGGAAGAAAAAGTGTAAAAATAAAAAAAAGTAACACACAAATACAAACGTTTTTAATAAAACACTAACATCAAACTGATATAAAAAAAAAATAGTTGGTGACACTGTTCCTTTAAAGTTTATGTTCACAAATGCTAGAAGTCTAGCAAGCAAAATGGAGCTAGAGGCCTTGGCACTGGAAGAAAATATAGATATAGTTGGTGTTGCTGAAACATGGCTGGACTCTTCTCATGACTGGGCTGTAAATCTACAGGGTTTTACACTTATTCGGAAGGACAGGACAAATAGGAAAGGCGGTGGTGTATGTCTGTATGTGAGAAGTGATATGAAGGCGAGTGTGAAAGAGACATTAGAGGGTGAAGATTGTGAGGAGGTTGAAACCTTGTGGGTGGAATTACAAAGGGAGGTAAACACTGAAAAAATGACTTTTGGTGTAATCTATAGACCCCCCAATATAACTGAGGAGATGGAAGTTCAGCTATATAAACAGATGGAGTGGGCTGCACAGGGGGTACTGTAGTGATAATGGGAGATTTTAATTACCGGGATATTAATTGGTGTCATGGTTCGGCTTCAACTGCAAAGGGGAGAAATTTCCTCAACCTGTTGCAGGAAAATTTTATGGGCCAGTTTGTGGAAGACTTGACTAGAGGTGAAGCTCTGTTAGATCTGGTCATTTCGAAATAATGCAGAGCTTGTTGGGAATGTCAATATTCGTGAAAACCTCGGTAACAGTGATCACAATATAGTTACATTTTACCTATACTGTAAAAAACAAACACAGGCTGGGAAGGCAAAAACACTTAATTTTAAGAAGGCCAATTCCCCCAGGATGAGGGCTGCAATTCAAGATATAGACTGGGAAGAACTAATGTCAAATAATGGTACAAATAATAAATGGGAGATTTTCAAATCTACTTTGGGTAATTATAGTGCAAAATTTATTCCTATAGGAAACAAGTATAAACTACTAAAATTAAACCCCACATGGCTTACACCTTCTGTAAAAAGGGCAATACTTGACAAAAAAAAGGGCATTTAAAAAATACAAATCTGAGGGTACAGCTGTAGCCTTTGTAAATTATAAAGCAATTAATACAATTTGTAAAAAGGTAATAAAATCAGCAAAAATGCACAATGAAAGGCAGGTGGCCAAGGATAGTAAAACCAATCCCAAATGCAAAAAAGCCAAGGTCTGAACATGTAGGACCCCTAGATAGTGGTAATGGGAGTTGGTCACAGGGGATCAAGAGAAGGCAAAGTTACTAAATGGGTTCTTTAGCATTGTATATACAACAGAAGAAAGAGCAGCTGATGTAGCCGCTGCCAGTACTGTTAATATATCAGTTGATATACTGAATTGGCTGAATGTAGATATGGTCCAAGCTAAATTAAATCAAATAAATGTACACAATGCCATGGGACCAGATGTGTTACACCCTAGAGTTCTTAAAGAGCTTAGTTCAGTTATTTCTGTCCCCCTCTCCATAATATTTAGAGATTCAGTAGTGACTGGTATAGTGCCAAGGGATTCATGCACTGCAAATGTGGTGCCTATTTTCAAAAAGGTCTCTAGGTCTTCCCCGGGTAATTATAGTAAGCTTAACATCCATTGTGGGGAAAATGTTTGAGGGGCTATTGAGGGACTACATACAGGATTATGTGACAAAAAATAGTATTATAAGTGACAGCCAGCACGGTTTTACTAAGGACACAAGCTGTCAAACCAACCTGATTTGTTTTTATGAAGAGGTGAGCAGAAACCTAGACAGAGGGGCTGCTGTGGATACAGTGTTTTTGGACTTTGCAAAGGTATTTGACACTGTCCCTCATAGACTTCTAATGGGTAAATTAACCTCTTCCCGCTATTGGGCTTGACTGTACGTCCTGATTCTCAGTGCATTCCCGCACAAGGGCGTACAGTCACGCCCTGTAGATGAAGCGGGCACAGTAGCTGTGTGCGCTTCACCTTCAGTGGCTGTCTGCTGTAATACACAGCGGACATCCCGCTGCAACGGCGTCGATGGCCGTTTATAACGCCGATCGCCGCCGTTTAACCCCTTCAATGCGGCAGTCAATGGCGTCCGCCACATTGAAGTGGTTGACGGAGGGGGCTTCCTCTGGGCCCCCCCGCGATGGTTGCTATGGCAACCAGGAAGCCGTTGCTAGGCTTCCTGGTTGCCCAGGTATGGAAGCCTATTCGGTCCTACTCGAGGCAAGACTTAATACGCTAACTGTCAGATGAAGAATGACCGTTACAATACACTGCACTACATAAGTAGTGCAGTGTATTGTACCGGGGATCAGTAGACCAGATCTTCAAGTCCCCAGGTCGTGTAAAAAAAAAAGTTAAAGAAAAATTAATAAATAAGAGTTTTAGCTAATAAAAACAATAATCGTCCTGTTTCCATGGTAAACTCCTTTATAATTAGAAAAAAAATTAAAACCTGAAAAAAACGACGTAATAGGTATCGCCGCGTTCGGAAACGGCCTGATCTATAAAAATATCACATTATTTTTACCGCACGGTGAACACCATAAACATTTTTAATAAAAAACAATGACAGCATTTCATTTTTTGGTCATCCTGTCTCAAATTTTTTTTAATAAAAAGTGATCAAAAAGTTGCAAGTAAAGCAGAATGGTACCAATGAAAACTACAGTTCGTCACACATAAAACAAGTCCTCCCGCAGCGATATAAACTAAAAAATAAAAAAGTTATGGCTGTCAGGAAATGGCGACACTAAAACATGATTTTTTTTTTAGAAAATAGTATTTTTATTGTGGGAACGTAGTGAAACGTAAAAAAAGATATACATTTGGTGTCGCTGTAATCGTATCGACCTGCAGAATAAAGTTAACATGTTGTTTATACTACACGGTGAACACTGTAAAAAAAATAACAAAACCGTGCTAGAATTGCTGTTTTTTGGTTTCCTCATCTCCCAAAAAATGTAATAAATAGTGATAAAGAAAAATCGCATGTACTTCAAAATGAAACCAATAAAAATTACAGCTCGTTCCACAAAAAACGCACCCTCACACAGCTCCGTCAACAGAAAAATAACACGTTATGACTCTGAAAATGCAATGATGCAAAATGACGGCCCAGACTAATTTTTTAGGTCCAGTAGAATTTCATTAAATACCCCACATTGTCATTTGCTGGATCCCACAGGTGGACCCTGTAGATGCAGCGGAGATGAGGAAACTTTAGGGCCTTGTGCTGCTTATAGGGCTAGTGAAGAAGTCAAAGATTAGGCAATACTGGAGCACAGATATTTTGTATAATACCCAATAAACCCGGCCTGTGCATAAAGGATTGGTTCAAAGCATACCACACCAATCCATGGATTATTCATTCACCCAATTATTACATCATCCTATTATGCACTCCGCCCAGTTTACATATACCCTGATGTACTCTGCCCAGCTTACATATACCCTGATGTACTCCGCCCAGTTTACATATACCCTGATGTACTCCACCCATCTTACATATACCCTGATGTACTCTGCAGGGATTACATATACCCTGATGTACTCCGCCCAGTTTACATATGCCCTCACATTATAAGCTGAAATACTAGTAAAACACCAAGTAAAATCTGTGCTTCAAAAGCCAAATGGTGGTCCAACTGAGCCTGGCAGTGTGCCCAAACGGCAATTTATGACGACATATGGGGTATTACTGTATTCTGGAGAACCCGCTTAACATAATTTATGGGGTGTCTGTCTACGGTGGTACAAGCCGGGCACAACACATTGGGCACTGAAATGGCATATCTGTGGAAAACGCCAATTTTCAATCTGCAACATCTATTCTGTACTCATTTTTGCAAAACACTTGTGGGGTCAAAATGCTCACTACACCCCTAGATAAATTCCTTGAGGGATCTAGTTTCCAAAATGGGTAATTTTTTGGGGGTTCCACTGTACTGGTACTATAGCTCAATGCAACATGGTGTCAAAAAACGAATCTTGTAAAATCTCCACTCCAAATACAAAATGACGCTCCTTCCCTTTAGAGCCCCGCTGTGTGTCCAAATAGCAGATTATGACCACGTGTGGGGTATTGCCTTACTCTGGAGAGAATGCTTTACGAATGTTGAGGTGCTTTTCTCTTATAGTCCTTGTGAAAATGCTCAATTTTGGGCTAGAACTACATCTTTTTGCAAAAAAAATGTTTAATTTTTTTTATTTTCACATCCCAATTCTAATAAATTCAGCAAAAAACGGTGTGGTCAAAATGCTCACTACGCCCCTAGATTAATTCCTCAAAGGGTGTAGTTTACCAAATGGAGTCACATTTCAAGGGTTCTTACTGTACTGGTACCTCAGGGGCTTTGAAAATGCAACATGGCGCCAAGGAATCAATCCTGCAAAATCTGCGCTCTAACTGCCAAATGGTGATCCTTCCCTTGTATCCCGCCGTGTATCCAAACAGCAGTTTATTACCACATAAGGGGTATTTCCGTACTCTGAAGAAGTTGCTTTACAAATTTTATGTCCTTTATTTGTTGAGAAAATTAAACATTTTGAACTAATGCTACGTCTTATTGGAAAAGAACGTAATTTTTCATTTTCACTGCCCATTTCTAATAAAATCTATGAGACACCTGTGGGGTCAAAATGCTCACTACACCCCTAGATGAATTCCTCAATGGGTGTAGTTTGTCAAATGGAGTCACTTTTGGGTAGTTTCCACTGTACTGGTATCTAAGGGGCTTTGCAAATGCGACATGGTGCAGAAAAACCAATCCAGCAAAATCTGATCTCCAAATGTCAAATGGCGCTCCTTCCCTTCTGAACCCTGATGTGTATTCATACAGTGGTTTATTACCACATATGGGGCATTTCCGTACTCTGGAGAAGTTGCTTTACAAATGTTGGGGTGCCTTTTCTCCTTTATTTGATGAGAAAATGAAACATTTTGACCTAAAGCTACGTCTCAGTGGAAAAAATTTAATTTTTCATTACCCAATTCTAATGAAATCTATGAAACACCTGGGGGGTAAAATGCTCACTACACCCCTAGATGAATTCCTCTAGGGGTGTGCTTTCCCAAATGGAGTCGCTTTTGGGGGTTTCCGCTGTACTGGTACCTTAGGAGCATTACAAATGCGACATGGTGCAGAGAAATCAATCCAGCAAAATCTGTACTCCAAAAGCTAAATGGCATTCCTTCCCTTCTGAGTCCTGCTGCTTGCCCAAACAGCAATTTATGACCACATGTTTGGTATTTCCGTACTCGGGAGAAGTTGCTACACAAATAT